>NC_057801.1:446798655-446841508 GCF_018294505.1 Triticum aestivum | reverse complement strand
TACGGGGTCGCAGCTAAGCCCCCGAGTGGGAGGATTGCTCTCCAATCGAAGTATTTTTAACTTAGGCGATTATGGGGTCGCAGCTAAGCCCCCGAGTGGGAGGATTGTTCTCCACTCAGAATGTTTTTAACTTAGGCATTTATGGGGTCGCAGCTAAGCCTCCGAGTAGGAGGATTGCTCTCCACTCAGAATGTTTTTAACTTAGGCGATTACGTGGTCGCAGCTAAGCCCCCGAGTGGGAGGATTGCTCTCCACTCGGAGTGTTTTTTTTAACTTAGGTGAATCAGGTTCGCGGCTAAGCCACCCACTGGGGGATTTGGACACAAGTGATTACGAGAAACCAATCATTAAGATACTGGAAAAATCTTGTCTTTGGAAAACAAACTGAAGTGCCTTTATTACAACTCGTCAGGTCGAGTGCTTTTAGGTATAGAAAGGACGAAGTAGCTCTGCGTTCCATGCATGTGGCTCGTCCATTTTCTTGGCTACGTTGTAGATGTGGTACGCTCCATTGTGAAGCACCTTGGTGATGATGAAGGGACCTTCCCAGGCTGGAGCGAGTTTGTGAGGTCGTTTCTGAACTACTCGGAGCACAAGGTCTCCTTCCTAAAATGCTCGACCTCTAACATTGCGAGTGTGGAATCGATGCAGATCCTGCTGATAAATGGTCGACCGGACCAAAGCCATCTCGCGTTCTTCCTCCAGGAGGTTAACTGCGTCTTCGCGTGCTTGTTCTGCTTCAGCTTCTAAGAATAGCTCATCCTGGAGAGCATTGTGCAGTAAGTCACTTGGAAGCACAGCCTCAGCGTCATACACCAGGAAGAAAGGGGTTCGATCAGTCGACCGGTTGGGTGTTGTTCTCAGCCCCCACAGGACTGACGGTAATTCAGTCACCCAAGCTCCAGCAGCATGCTTAAGATCACACATCAGCGAGGTTTTAACCCCTGAAGGATCAAACCATTCGCCCTTTCAGCCTGTCCATTCGACTGCGGGTGCGCGACGGACACGTAGTTGACCCGAGTGCCTTGAGATGCGCAAAACGCCTTGAACTCATCAGAATCAAAGTTGGATCCGTTATCTGTGATGATGTTGTGAGGAACTCCATATCTGAATATCAACTCTCTGGTGAAACTGACGGCAGTGCCTGCTCCAAGGTTTTTGATGGGCTTTGCTTCGATCCACTTGGTGAACTTGTCGACTGCTACGAGCAAATGGGTGAAGCCACTCATGCCAGTCTTGAAGGGCCCAACCATATCCAATCCCCAGACTGCAAACGGCCAGACGAGTGGAATAGTCTTCAGGGCAGATGTAGGCTTGTGAGACATGTTGGAGTAGAACTGGCAACCTGCGCACTTGTCGACTTTATCTTTCGCCATCTCATTCGCTCGAGGCCGATAAAATCCCGCTCGGTATGCTTTGGCCACGATGGTCCGAGAGGACGCATGGTGACCACAGGTCCCCGAGTGGATGTCATTTAGGATCATTTGACCTTCTTCCGGGGTGATGCAGCGTTGGGCTACTCCTGTGACACTTTCTCTGTAAAGCTGCCCTTTCATCACGGTGAAAGCTTTGGATCGACGGACTATTTGGCGAGCCTCTTCTTCATCCTCTGGGAGTTCCTTTCTTAGAATGTACGCAATGTATGGTACTGTCCAATCGGGCGTGACCACCAGGACTTCCATGATTAGGTCGACCACGGCTGGAACCTCGATCTCAGTCGGATTGGTTGAACTTATTGGTTGCGGGGGCTCCTCCCTGAAGAGATCTTCTTGTACTGACGGGGTATGGAGATGCTCCAAGAACACATTGCTAGGAATAGGCTTCCGAGTGGAACCTATCTTTTCCAGATCATCAGCAGCTTGGTTCCTGATTCTTGGGATGTGGTGGAGCTCTAACCCCTCAAACTTCTTCTCTAGCTTTCTCACTACATTGTAGTAACCTGTCATTGCGGGACTCCTGACGTCCCATTCCTTCATTACTTGGTTAACCACTAAGTCTGAGTCGCCATAAACCATCAAGCGTCGGACGCCGAGTGAAATGGCCATACGCAACCCATACAATAGTGCCTCATACTCAGCTTCATTGTTCGAAGAATCAAAGTGAATATGGAGGACATAACTGAGATTGTCTCCTCGTGGGGACACTAAGACCACTCCTGCACCAGAGCCATTTAACATCTTGGATCCATCAAAGAACATGGTCCAATGTTCCGACTGAATTTGAATCGGCTGTTGTTGTTTAGTCCATTGTGCGAGGAAATCTACAATTGCTTGAGACTTAATGGCCTTCTTTGCCTCAAATTTGATATCTAAAGGAAGAAGTTCAATCACCCATTTTTTCACTTGACCAGTTGCGTCTCTGTTATTCAGAATCTCTCACAATGGAGCGTCACTGACGACTGAAATTGAGTGACCAGAGAAATAATGCGCAACCTTCTTCATGGTCAGGTAAATCCCATAAACAAGCTTCTGATAGTGAGGATATCTCTGCTTGGATGTGGTTAAGACTTCTGAGATGTAATACACGGGGCGCTGGACTTTGAAGGCCTTGCCTTCTTCTTCCCGCTTGACCGTGAGCACTGTGCTAACAACTTGTCCTGTGGCTGTGATGTAAAGCAGTAGAGGCTCCTTGCTAACCGGAGCAGCAAGCACCGGCTGGGTGGAAAGCAGGGCTTTGAGCTCCTCAAACGCTGCTTCAGCTTCGTCATTCCACTCGAACTTGTCAGATTTATTCATCCGTCGGTAAAGAGGCAGTGCCTTTTCACCGAGGCGTGAGATGAATCGGCTCAAAGCAGCCAAACAACTAGTAAGCTTATGAACGTCATGCACATGCACTGGGCGTTTCATTCGGAGGATTGTGCCGATCTTCTCTGGGTTTGCGTTGATCGCTCGTTCAAAAATGAGAGAACTGAGTAACTTTCCGCCAGGGACTCCAAATGTGCACTTTGATGGATTAAGCTTGATATCATACCTTCTCAGGTTGGCAAAGGTTTTAGCAAGGTCAGTTAGCAGGTCGGAGCCTTTGAGTGACTTAACCACTATGTCATCTATGTATGCTTCCACATTCCAACTTATTTGAGTGAGCAGGCACTTCTGAATCATGCGCATGAATGTGGCACCAGCATTCTTGAGGCTGAAGGGCATAGTACCATAGAAAAAAACACCCAAATGGGGTGATGAAAGCCGTTTTTATCTCATTGGGTCCATACCGTCGGATCTGATGGTACTCAGAATAAGCGTCCAGGAAGGACAGTCCCTCACATCCTGCAGTTGAGTCGACAATTTGGTCGATGCGGGGCAGAGGAAAATGATCTTTCGGGCAGGCCCGATTGATGTGTTTGAAGTCAATACACATTCGGAGTGATTTGTCCTTCTTGGGAACCATAACAACATTGGCGAGCCACTCAGAGTGGTATATCTCGTGGATGAACTCTACGGCCAGGAACCGAGCCACTTCCTCGCCAATGGATTTTCTCTTCTCCGTGGCAGACCGACGGAGGTGCTCTTTGACGGTTTTACTTTCGGGTAGACCCGCAAATGGTGCTCAGCCAGCCCCCTGGGTACACCTGGCATGTCAGATGGTTTCCATGCAAAGATGTCCCAGTTCTCACGGAGGAACTGGATGAGCGCTTCTTCCTATTTGCTGTCAAGTGTCTCGAGTGATACGTCCATTTTGCATCATGCTTTTATATCGATATTTATTGCATTATGGGCTGTTATTACACATTATGTCACAATACTTATGGCTATTCTCTCTTATTTTACAAGGTTTATCATGAAGAGGGAGAATGCCGGCAGCTGGGATTCTGGCTGGAAAAGGAGCAAATATTTGAAACCTATTCTGCACAGCTCCAAAAGTCCTGAAACTCCATGAAAGCCATTTTTGGAATTAATAAGAATTATTGAGCAAAGAAAGTACCAGAGGGGGCCCACACCCTGGCCACAAGGGTGGGGGCCGCGCCCACCCCTACTGGGCGCGCCCCATGTCTCGTCGGCCCCCTGGTGGCCCTCCGGTACCCATCTTCTGCTATATGAGGACTTTTACCCTGGAAAAAGTCATAAGCAAGCTTATGGGACGAAACTCCGCCGCCACGAGGCGGAACCTTGATGGAACCAATCTAGGGCTCCGGCGGAGCTGTTCTGTCGGGGAAACTTCCCTCTGGGAGGGGGAAATCATCACCATCGTCATCACCAACGATCCTCTCATCGGGAGTGGGTCAATCTCCATCAACATCTTCACCAGAACCATCTCCTCTCAAACCCTAGTTCATCTCTTGTATCCAATCTTGTATCCAAAACCACAAATTTGTACCTGTGGGTTGCTAGTAGTGTTGATTACTCCTTGTAGTTGATGCTAATTGGTTTACTTGGTGGAAGATCATATGTTTAGATCCTTAATGCATATCAATACTCCTCTGATCATGAACATGAATATGCTTTGTGAGTAGTTACGTTTGTTCCTGAGGACATGGGTGAAGTCTTGCTATTAGTAGTCATGTGAATTTGGTATTCGTTCGATATTTTGATGAGATGTATGTTGTCTCTCCTCTAGTGGTGTTATGTGAACGTCGACTACATGACACTTCACCATTATTTGGGCCTAGAGGAAGGCATTGGGAAGTAATAAGTAGATGATGGGTAGCTAGAGTGACAGAACTTAAAACCTAGTTTATGCGTTGCTTCGTAAGGGGCTGATTTGGATCCACTAGTTTCATGCTATGGTTAGGTTTACCTGAATACTTCTTTTATAGTTGCGGATGCTTGCAATAGGGGTTAATCATAAGTGGGATGCTTGTCCAAGAAAGGGTAGTACCCAAGCACTGGTCCACCCACATATCAAATTATCAATGTAACGAACGCGAATCATATGAGCGTGGTGAAACTAGCTTGACGATAATTCCCATGTGTCCTCGGGAGCGCTTTTCTCATTATAAGAAATTGTCCAGGCTTGTCCTTTGCTACAAAAAGGATTGGGCCACCATGCTGCACCTTATTTACTTTCATTGCTTGTTACCCGTTACAAATTATCTTATCACAAAACTATCTGTTACCTACAATTTCAGTGCTTGCAGAGAATACCTTACTAAAAACACTTGTCATTTCCTTCTGCTCCTCATTGGGTTCGACACTCTTACTTATCGAAAGGACTACGATAGATCCTGATGAGGACATCAATACCATTGTTACACCCACAACCCCTACTGCTACATATACTGGACCAATTACTAGAGCTCGCGCGCGCCAATTAAATTATCAGGTACTTTCGTTTCTTGGTAATGATTCTAATGTTCATGAGAATATGATGCTGCCTAAATTGGATACATTTGTTTTGCTTACAAATGAAGGGCCTAGCTTGGAGAAGGATGAACATTGGAGCACGAACAAGCATGGATATGATGGCATGTGCAAGGGGAACAAGAACGGAGTTACAAGTGATGATTTCAGGACTTTGAAGCCACCATAATGGATGCATGAAGCCTTGGACGAAATATACAAGATGCCACTTCATAAATTTCGTCCCGAGACTATTTTAGGTGCTGCGTCACCTTATTATTGGGCCAGGCCCATGTAATTTCGAAGTACATAAGTATAGGCTATTTTTAGAGTCCGTATGTGTGGGGAAACAAGAGATATGGTTGATTTCAGACGCCTCCACCAAGGGCCACGAAATTCCCCCCACTTCCTCCATATATACAGTCCTTAGGGAACCGTTTAGACTTTGGGTTTTGTTTAGATTAAAAGTTCGCCATAGCTGCAACTTCGCGTACTTCGTTTGTGTTCAACGACCAGACAAAGGCGTCACAGAACCCCACCTTGATCAATAAAGCTTTCATCTTATATTCGCAATATGTAGATTGCAATCTCAGTTTCTTGCTTGTTCTTCGTTTGCTCGCAGGAAACAGACCCTCGTGGTCAGGTTGATCGTGCTCCGGCATGGTCAATAACCTCTCAGAGTTGGTTTAGCGATTGCTAAGGCGCGACGTTCTCGCACGTTCGTAGTCGGATCGTCAAAGTCGACTTCCACCAAAGCGAAATCCATCATCTCATGGAAAGACGGGACACCTTCGCCTCTATCAAGTGGTATCATATTTCCAGGTTGCTCGGTGAGATTTTATAGTTTTTCGTAGTTTAGACCGAGTCTATTCTTCATACCTACAGTCCAGGAAAAAGCCAAAAAAATTAGGGTTAGGTCATCATATCCGAACTAGTCTGAGCCTTTGCATAGTCTTTTCAGTATTTTGCTTTGTTGAATTTGCGGTTGCATCGTCGTGTCAAGTTGCTGGTCTTAGCGTCTAGTCTTTTAGAGTTTCGAGTTCTGGTCATAAGTGGTCACGCCGTTGCCGCACTATCATCATCGCCCCTGCCATCTACCACCACCGCTTATCCGCCACCGATCCGTATCCATATATTCGCCACCAATCCATGCTTCACCGCCTATCATATACCATCATCACCAGTCCGAGTTCCACTAGATTCATCTCCGCCACCAGTCCTAGCCCGAGTCTAGTATTTGTTCCTTTATTTCCGAGTTCCAGATCACGTGATACTACGAGACGTGACCAAGTCGGACTCCCCAACTTTTGTGCTACCCGTAGTAGAAAAATAGTTCCAGTTTCAAAAAAAAACTAAGTCTGGAAAATTCTGGCTAGGCAGTTTCTAGACCATTTGTAGACTTTTTCGAAAAAAAATTGTTGCGGAGCAAAAAAAAAGAGGAAAAAAGTGCAAAAAAAAGTGAAAAAAATTGAAAAAAAATCATAGTGTGTTCCTCCCTTGTTTACGTGCAGCGCCGTGATTCTGTTAGTGTTCTAGGCTCGCGTCTTTAGCACGGTCTAGCCTAGGACCAGCACAGTATCGTCATTGAGCGTTTATTCAACTTTGCATCTCTGAATTGATTATTGCTGTCTTTTTTTGCTACCATATTATAAGCCTTCCCAGCTCCACATACATCTACGTCGTGCGTTTGACTCTCCCTGGTAATCGCTCTATCCAAGCTTTGAGAGTTTTGACTACAACGGTTGCCGATCACCACCTGCTGCTGGGTAAGAACTGGTAAGAATTTGAGATTCGCTTGACGGATTTGTGACACCCCACCACCACCATATTCTAGTAGTCTGTAGGATCATATTCTTGTCTGTTTCTATTGCTGCTAACTATGGTAGGAACGCAAGTCGACGAGATTGACTGGGAGAACATGACGAAACAAGGAGCTTCATGGTAAGTTTCATCAAATGTTGGGTCAACAGGTGGAAGACATGATGGCCAGCTTTGGAAAGGCAATGGAGAAGATGGATGACATTGAGAAGTCAATTGACACCAAGTTGGACGCCAAGTTTGATGAATTACTCAAACGTCTCCCACAACCAGCTCTACGCCGCGATGCAGTAGGGCGAGCACAGCGTGTTCCTATTGAGCCAGGACAAAATTCTGGTGTCGCTGCTACTGTTGTTGGTGCTTCTGTAGCTCCTGTTGTTACTGTAGAGGTGGAGGACTATTACAAGGATGAGGTTGATCAAAATCAGAACTACGTGCAGCCACCAGCACCACCACCAGCAGGTCGACCTCAGGTATATATTCGCAATGGTAGGCATGCACCACCACCTCAGGTACAAGATAATGACCATATTCCGAAACTGAAATTGAATATTCCACCATTTGAGGGTAGATATGTTCCTGATATATATCTTACTTGGGAGTTAGAAACTGAACAACGTTTTACATGTTTACAATATCCCGAGGAGAGACGGGTTGCTGCTGCTGTTTGTGCTTTCACTAGTTTTGCATGTGTATGGTGGTCTGAACATTGTAGATTATATCCTATTCCAACTACTTGGGTTGCTTTGAAAACTGCTATGCATACTCGTTGGGTTCCACCATATTATCAACGTGAATTGCTTCAAAAATTGCAGCGTTTAAGACAAGGAAATTTTTTTGTAGAAGAATATTATCAGGAAATTAAAAACTGGCATGATTAGATGTGGTATTGTTGAGGAGAATGAAGCTATGCTTGCACATTTTATGGGTGGATTAAATAGAGAGATTCAGACCATTCTAGAGTATAAGGAGTATACTAATATCACTCGTTTATTCCATCTTGCTTGTAAAGCTGAACGTGAAGTGCAGGATCGACAAGCATTGGTGCGAACTAACTTTTCTGTAGGTCGACTTTCATCATGGACACTACATGCATCCTCTACTTCCACTACACCAGCACCTCCATCAGCTGCTACCTCCAGCTGTGATACAAGAAAGCAGGAACAACCACCACTATCTGCCAAGAGCGCACCTATCGGGCCTGCACAGAGCTCTTCTTCGTCCATGGCATCAACAGGGCACACAAGTGATATTATTTGTCGTCGTTGTAAGGGAAGAGGACACTATGCGTGAGAATGCAAATCTCAGTGTGTGATGATTGCTACTGAGGATGGTGGGTATGAGTCTTCTAGTAACTATGATGAGGAGACTTTGGCCCTTATTACAAGTGAAGAACACGGATGATTCTGATCATGAGACGCAATACATGGCTCCTGAAGATGCTGACAGGTATGAATGTTTAGTTGCTCAACATGTTTTGAGTGTGCAGGTTACACAAGCTGAGAAAAATCAGAGGCATAATTTGTTCCATACAAAGGGAGTTGTGAAGGAACGTTCTGTGCGCGTCATCATAGATGGAGGGAGCTGCAACAACTTGGCTAGCATGGAGATGGTGGAGAAGCTATGTCTCACCACAAGACCACATCCACATCCTTACTACATCCAATGGTTCAACAACAGCGGCAAGGTTAAGGTAACACGTACTGTTCGTGTGTATTTTAGTATCTCTACATATGCTGATTATGTTGATTGTGATGTGGTACCTATGCAAGCATGTTCCTTATTACTTGGTCGACCATGGCAATTTGATAAAAATTTGTACACCATGGTAGAAACAATCAGTATACTCTTGTTCATAAGGATAAAAATATTACTTTGCTTCCTATGACTCCTGAGTCCATTTTGAAAGATGATATTAATAGAGCTAACAAAGCAAAACAGGAGAAAAATAAGAGTGAAAATCAGATTGTGGCAAAAGAATTTGAGCAACAAATGAAGCCTAATAGTAAACCATCTAGTGTTGCTTCTGAAATTAAATTGAAAAGTGCATGTTTACTTGCCACTAAATCTAATATTGATGAGCTAAATTTTAGCAAATCTGTTTGCTATGCTTTTGTGTGCAAAGAGGCATTATTTTCATTCGAGGACGTGCCTTCCTCTTTGCCTCCTGCTGTCACTAACATTTTGCAGGAGTTCGCTGACGTCTTTCCACAAGACGTGCCACCAGGATTACCTCCCATTCAAGGGATTGAGCATCAGATTGACTTAATTCCCGGTGCATCATTACCCAACCGTGCACCATACTGTACCAATCCAGAAGAGACAAAGGAGATTATGCGTCAAGTACAGGAGCTGCTCGACAAAGGTTATATACGCGAATCCCTTAGTCCTTGTGTTGTTCCTATTATTCTAGTGCTGAAAAAGGATGGTACATCATGTATGCGTGTTGATTGTAGAGGCATTAATAATATTACTATTCGTTATCGTCATCCTATTCCTAGGCTAGATGATATGCTTGATGAACTGAGTGGCTCTACAATATTCTCCAAAGTTGATTTGCGTAGTGGATACCATCAAATTCGTATGAAATTGGGAGATGAATGGAAAACAACATTTAAAACTAAGTTTGGATTATATGAGTGGTTAGTCATGCCTTTTGGGTTAACTAATGCACCTAGTACTTTCATGAGATTAATGAACGAAGTTTTACGTGCTTTCATTGGACGATTTGTGGTAGTTTACTTTGATGACATATTGATTTATAGCAAATCTTTGGAGGAACATTTGGAACATTTACGTGTTGTTTTTATTGCTCTACGTGATGCACGTTTGTTTGGTAACCTTGGGAAGTGCACCTTTTGCACCGACCGAGTGTCTTTTCTTGGCTATGTTGTTACTCCACAGGGAATTGAAGTTGATAAAGCCAAGATTGAAGCTATTGAGAGTTGGCCGCAGCCCAAAACGGTCACACAAGTGAGGAGTTTTCTTGGCCTCGCTGGATTCTATAGGCGTTTTGTGAGAGATTTCAGCACCATTGCTGCACCTCTCAATGAGCTTACAAAGAAAGATGTGCCTTTTGTTTGGGGTACCGCACAGGAAGAAGCCTTCACGGTATTGAAAGATAAGTTGACACATGCTCCTTTACTCCAACTTCCTGATTTTAATAAGACTTTTGAGCTTGAATGTGATGCTAGTGGAATTGGATTAGGAGGTGTGTTATTACAAGATGGCAAACCTGTTGCATACTTTTCTGAAAAATTGAGTGGGCCTAGTCTGAATTATTCTACTTATGATAAAGAATTATATGCTCTTGTTCGGACTTTAGAAACATGGCAACATTATTTATGACCCAAAGAATTTGTTATACACTCTGATCATGAATCTTCGAAACATATTAAAAGTCAAGCTAAACTGAATCGTAGACATGCTAAATGGGTTTTATTCATTGAGACTTTCCCTTATGTCATTAAACACAAGAAGGGAAAAGAAAATGTTATTGCTGATGCATTGTCTCGTCGCTATACTATGCTTTCACAATTTGGTTTGGAGACCATCAAAGATCAATATGTGCATGATGCTGATTTTAAAGATGTAATGCAGAATTGTAAAGAAGGAAGACTGTGGAACAAGTTCGTCGTTAATGATGGATTTGTGTTCCGTGCTAACAAGCTATGCATTCCAGCAGCTCTGTTTGTCTTTTTTTGTTGCAGGAGGCACATGTAGGAGGATTAATGGGACACTTTGGCGTGAAGAAGACGGAGGACGTACTTGCTACACATTTCTTTTGGCCAAAGATGAGATGGGATGTTGAGCTTTTTATTGCTCGCTGCACTACATGTCAAAAAGCTAAGTCACGACTCAATCCTCATGGTTTATATATGCCTTTGCCTGTACCTAGTGTTCCTTGGGAGGATATATCTATGGACTTTGTTTTAGGTTTACCTCGAACAAAGAAGGGGAGGGATAGCATATTTGTTGTCGTGGATAGATTCTCAAATGGCACACTTTATACCATGTCATAAAAGCGATGATGTTGTTAATATTGCTGATTTGTTCTTTCGTGAAATTATTCGCTTGCATGGTGTACCAAATACTATTGTCTCAGATCGTGATACTAAATTTCTTAGCCACTTTTGGAGATGTTTATGGGCTAAGTTGGGGACTAAACTGCTTTTTATACTACTTGTCACCCCCAAACTAATGGACAAACTAAAGTAGTCAATAGAACATTGTCTACTATGCTTAGGGCTGTTTTGAAGAATAATAAGAAAATGTGGGAAGAATGCTTGCCTCATATTGAATTTGCTTATAATCGTTCATTGCATTCTACTACTAAGATGTGCCCTTTTGAAATTGTGTATGGTTTCCTACCTCGTGCACCTATTGATTTGTTGCCTCTTCCATCTTCGGAGAAGGTTAATTTTGATGCTAAACAACGTGCTGAATTGATTTTAAAAATGCATGAGTTAACTAAGGAAAACATTGAGCGTATAAATGCTAAATATAAACTTGCTGGAGATAAGGGTAGAAAACATGTTATGTTTGCACCCGAAGATCTTGTTTGGTTACATTTGTGTAAGGATAGATTTCCTGATTTGCGCAAATCAAAGCTAATGCCTCGTGCTGATGGTCCTTTTAAGGTGTTGGAGAAAATAAATGATAATGCATATAAACTTGAGCTGCCTGCAGATTTTGGGGTTACTCCCACTTTTAACATTGCAGATTTGAAGCCTTATTTGGGTGAGGAAGATGAGCTTCCGTCGAGGACGACTTCATTTCAAGAAGGGGAGGATGATGAGGACATCAATATCATTGTTACACCCACAACCCCTACTGCTACATATACTGGACCAATTACTAGAGCTCGCGCACGCCAATTAAATTATCAGGTACTTTCGTTTCTTGGTAATGATTCTAATGTTCATGAGAATATGATGCTGCCTAAATTGGATACATTTGTTTTGCTTACAAATGAAGGGCCTAGCTTGGAGAAGGATGAACATTGGAGCACAAACAAGCATGGAGATGATGGCATGCACAAGGGGAACAAGAACGGAGTTACAAGTGATGATTTCAGGACTTTGAAGCCACCATAATGGGTGCATGAAGCCTTGGACGAAATATACAAGATGCACTTCATAAATTTCGTCCCGAGGCTATTCTAGGTGCTGCGTCACCTTATTATTGGGCCAGGCCCATGTAATTTTGAAATACATAAGTATATGCTATTTTTAGAGTCCGTATGTGTGGGGAAACAAGATATAGGGTTGATTTCGGACCCCTCCACCAAGGGCCATGAAATTCCCCCCTCTTCCTCCATATATACAGCCCTTAGGGCACCGTTTAGACTTTGGGTTTTGTTTAGATTAAAAGTTCGCCATAGCTGCAACTTCGCGTACTTCGTTTGTGTTCAACGACCAGACAAAGGCGTCACAGAACCCCATCTTGATCAATAAAGCTTTCATCTTATATTCGCAATATCTAGATTGCAATCTCAGTTTCTTGCTTGTTCTTCGTTTGCTTGCAGGAAACAATCCCTCGTGGTCAGGTTGATCGCGCTCCGGCGTGGTCAATAACCTTTCGGAGTTGGTTTAGCGATTGCTAAGGCGCGACGTTCTCGCACGTTCGTAGTCGGATCGTCAAAGTCGACTTCCACCAAAGCGAAATCCATCATCTCATCGAAAGACGGGACACCTTCGCCTCTATCAAGTGGTATCATATTTCCAGGTTGCTCGGTGAGATTTTGTGCAGGGTCCACCACCTGGCCTTTCACATGGTTTAGGCCAACTCCACCGCGCGACTCTATCTTGTCCGTCCCCGTCTGTTTGAGGTAAAAGGGACAAATGAGACGGCCCAGCGCACGGGCGCAAACGAACTTTTGTCCGTTTTGTGTCCGCTTTCGACCCATCCGCGGCCCAAGTTTGCGCCGCTTTTGGGGTGAAACGGACACCATGCGGACGCGCGGGTCGTCTGCGCATGTCCTCCCCTGGCCCGCCCGTCGGTGGCACATGACGGGCCTTTTTCTATCCGCCCCCCTCCCTCCCTCCGCCCGCATCCACTCCACTCTTCCCCACTCTTCCCCTCCCTCCCCCTCGCCATTGCCGGCCGCCCGCTGCCATTGCAGCCGTGCAACTCGGACGCGCGCTTGCCCAACCCCTTCCTCTCGTCGCCGCCGAGCTACCCAAGCACGGCCACCTTGTTTGCGCACCCGCCGGCCGGATTTGGGGCGGATCCGGTCGGTCTTGAGCTCGCCCGGCTGTGGGAGGCCGGATCGCGCCATGGACTGGCCGGGCACCTTGCCGGAAGGCCCTGGCAGGGCCGCAAGTCCACATGACTGTAGTGGCTCGTCCTCTAGCCGCTCGGACCTGCGTCGTCGGTGGTCCGCCGGCAGATACGCGAATGGCGGCCGACCGGGCTCGGTGCTTGCCCAAAAGCTCGTTGGCGCACCGTTGCCCCTCATCAAGTGTGACCACTGCCGAAGGGTGGTCGTGCGCCGGGTGTCTACAACGCCGGAGCATCCCGGATGGGTGTTCATCAAGTGCTTAAACGATGGGGTATGTGCTCTTTTAGCTTCGGTTTGTGCTCTTGGATTAGACTAGTGGTGCTAACTTTAAGTTTTATTGTGTAGACCGGATGCAAGTTTTGGTATTGGGAAGAAGAGTACATCGATATGTTGATAGAGCGAAATGTAGTGCATGTTCGTGCACTTTTAGCTAGCCTAGAGGCTTTAGATGAGACAAGTGCACTTGTTGCTAGATTAGAGTCTAGCACGATACTACGTGCGAAGAAGCAACAAGACACAATACTACGTGTGAGGAAGCAACATCGACTTCTGGCTTGAAGAAGAAAGGAGGGGGCAACGTCGTGCCTCCTCCACAAATCAACAATGAGTGCATCGAGAAGGCGCTAACCCAACTCAAGGGAGCAGTTATGGAAGTTGGGTATCTTCTCAAATGTATTCTTGTGGTTCTTGTTTTCTTTGGCCTTGCTTTACTAGTCAAGATGTGATGATGTATTGTCATGTACCAAAAATGAATGATAAAAAAGTTTAAGGACTTACAAAGAAATATACGCGGACAAGATGGGGCAAATGGATGCGGCCGCGCGCTGGACACACGACCACCACATCCAAGGACAGGCCCGAAAACGACCCCAAACCCGTACCCAAACGGACAGAATCCGGACAAAACGGACGTCCGTTTGGGGTCGCGCGGTGGAGTTGGCCTTATCTTCTTCCTCCACGCGACTCTTTCTTCTCCTTTGCCTTTTCTTCCTCCTCTCTCTTTCTCTACCAAGGCAGCCATGAGAGCTCCTGCCCGAGCTTGTTTTATTCCCCTCCTCTCTCCACATGTCTCTCCTCTGCTCTGTGCTCGCACAACGGTGGACACGACCGAGGCAACAGGGGGTGCTACGCCCACGACGAGCAGATGCTAGAACTAGTGGCGCCGATGCTGCAACCGACGGCCGTCGTGAGAGTCACCGCACGCGACAGGGAGGGGAGTGTTGCAACCATGGCGTTCAAATGCTGGAACCGTGATATTTAGATGCTGGAATCATGGCGCCTTTTTGCTATACATAAATTCATGGAGGAGCTGCGGCCAGCGACGACGCCTTTTTGCTACATAAATTCATGGCGGAGCTGTGACCAGCGACGGCAGCGATGACGTTTTGGTGCGACTATCGTCGATTCTTGCTACGACCAACGATTAAATTTGCTACATAGATTCACGGTGGAGTTGCGACCCGCGACGACATCGACGGCATTTTGCTGCAACCGTCATCGGATTTTGCTATGACTCATGAGATTTTTTGCTACACCCATCATGATGGAGCTTCGACCTTTGACGACGGTGATAGAGCTTTTGCTGCGACCGCCATCAGGTTTTGCTACGACCGGCCAAGAAATTTGTTACATTCATTCTTTTTTTAGGGCAGAGACCGATGGCCGTCGTTCATGGCAAACCCCGTGCGACGAGCGCCTGGAATGCTGCAACCATAGCGCGTCCACGGCGGGGGTTGGAATAGATCGACGGGCTTGGATTGAAACCAGCGATGTTGGAGCTGCAACCGAAATTAATGGTGACCGGAGGAGAGTTCTTTGGCAAGCATCGAGAGAGCAGCGCGGTAAGGCGGCGGGATGCGAGCAGCCGACGGTCGTTCGCCTCACCGGAGCCGCGGACATGGACGGTGTCATGAGGATGAGGAGACGAGGGCCTTTTTTTTCTAACTACCAAGCGAGTTCCTACGACGCCCATGATACAGATCCGACGACTGCTAGGCGTCCGGTACAAATTTGGGCCGGCGCACCAGCGCTGATCATTGCCCAAAGAAATAACGTTCAACTGAGGAATCGATCCTGCAACATCGCATAGAGAGAAAATCTCCCTTACCACTTGCCCTACCGAGTGATAATGATTAACATGCTGCGTGAGTATTTAAGAACTAAATAGAGTGACAGATCCAAAAAAATAAAAACATTTCAACCATTGAACATTTCTTTAATATGCATTGAACATTTTTGTACTATACGATGAACATTCCTTAAATACACATTGAATATTTTCGGGATATATGCTGAACCATTTTCAAATCTAAATTGAACATTTGTTTGATATACACTGAACTGTTTTAAAATACACTTGAACATTTTTGTAATATATGTTGGGATTTTTTTAAAGTACACAATGAACATTTCTTAATATACATTGAACATTTTCTTAAATATATGATGAACATTTTCAAAATACACGATGAACTCTCGTACAAAGCAGACAAAAAATAAGAAAGTACAAATCAACAAAAGAAACACATATTGTTCATCGTATTAATATATTGATAAAAAATACATGATGAAATGTTCTTTACATGCATTAATAATGGAAGAAAAACCATGAGAAAGAGAACGAAAAAACCCAGAAACAAAAGACAGGAAAGAACCAGAAAGAAAAAACCAATCAAATAAAACAAAACAAAAAGCGACAGAAGTAACGAAGGAAAAAGCGAACGAACAGCAATCGCTGCTGCGAACTGGGCCGGCCCAGACGCAGGCGCTGCGGGCGTAGCCACTGCTGTTTGCCGCGCGCTGGCGGCAAATAGGATCTGCGCTCAAGCTGTTCTAAATACTCCTTCAAGCACTTCAGCCTACGCTGATTACTGGGCTTGGCACTATGAAAGGTCTGGCGTCTTCTCGGTTTGGTCTGCTCGGCTACTTGTTGATACGAAGAGACAAAGGAAGGATTGGCTTGAGGGACGACCGGTCGGCTCGAATAATAGCTACTCCCTCCGTCCGCGAATAAGTGTACATCTAATTTTTGCTCTAAGTCAAAGTTTTAAAATTTTGACCAATTTTATAGAAAATAGTAGTAACATATATGACATCAAATTGATATATTATGAAAGTACATTTCAAAACGAATCTAGTGATACTAATTTGGTGCCACAAATGCTTTTACTCTTTCCTAAAAAGGTGGTCAAAGTATTAAAACTTTGACTTAAGACAAAAGCTAGATATACACTTATTCGCGGACGGAGGGAGTAGGTCACAGACGGCGCCTTTTTGCTACATAAATTAATGGAGGAGCTGTGACCAGCGACGGCGGTGATGACGTTTTGGTGCGACTATCATCGATTCTTGCTACGACCAATGATTAAATTTGCTACATACATTCACGGTGGAGTTGCGACCCGCGACGACATCGACGGCATTTGGCTGCAACCGTCATCGGATTTTTCTATGACTAATGAGATTTTTTGCTACATCCATCATGATGGAGCTTCGACCTTGGACGACGGTGATGGAGTTTTTGCTGCAACCGCCAACAGGTTTTGCTACGACGGGCCATGAAATTTGTTACATTCATTCTTTTTTTACCGCAGAGACCGGCGGCCGTCGTTCAGGGCGAACCCCGTGCGACGAGCGCCTGGAATGCTGCAACCATAGCGCGTCCACGACGAGGGTTGGAACAGATCGGCGGGCTTGGATTGAAACCAACGATGTTGGAGCTGCAACCGAAATTAATGGTGACCGGAGGAGAGTTCTTTGGCAAGCATCGAGAGAGCAGCGCGGCAAGGCGGCGGGATGCAAGCAGCCGGCGGTCGTTCGCCTCACCGGAGTCGCGGACATGGACGGTGTCATGAGGATGAGGAGACGAGGACCTTT
The DNA here is from genome assembly GCF_018294505.1 of Triticum aestivum. NCBI lineage: Eukaryota > Viridiplantae > Streptophyta > Magnoliopsida > Poales > Poaceae > Triticum > Triticum aestivum. Next base: position 446,824,258 of record NC_057801.1, on the reverse strand, counting down.
TTTTTTCTAACTACCAAGCAGATCCTACGACGCCCATGATACAGATCAGACGACTGCTAGGCGTCCGGTCCAAATTTGGGCCGGCGCACCGGCGCTGATCATTGCCCAAAGAAATACCGTTCAACTGAGGAATCGATCCTGCAACATCGCAATAGAGAGAAAATCTCCCTTACCACTTGCCCTACCGAGTGATAATGATTAACATGCTGCGTGAGTATTTAAGAACTAAATAGAGTGACAAATCCAAAAAAATAAAAACATTTCAACCATTGAACATTTTTTAATATGCATTGAACATTTTTGTACTATACGATGAACATTCCTTAAATACACATTGAATATTTTCGGGATATAAGCTGAACAATTTTCAAATCTAAATTGAACATTTGTTTGATATACACTGAACTGTTTTAAAATACACTTGAACATTTTTGTAATATATGTTGGGATTTTTTTAAAGTACACAATGAACATTTCTTAATATACATTGAACATTTTCTTAAATATATGATGAACATTTTCCAAATACACGATGAACTCTCATACAAAAAAGACAAAAAATAAGAAAGTACAAATCAACAAAAGAAACACATATTGTTCATCGTATTAATATATTGATAAAAAAATACGTGATGAAATGTTCTTTACATGCATTAATAATGGAAGAAAAAGGAAGAAAAAGAGAACGAAAAAACCCAGAAAGAAAAGACAGGAAAGAACCAGAAAGAAAAAACCAAAAAAGTAAAACAAAACAAAAAGCGACAGAAGTAACGAAGGAAAAAGCGAACGAACAGCACTCGCTGCAGCGAACTAGGCCGGCCCAGACGCAGGCGCTGCGGGCGTAGCCACTGCTGTTTGCCGCGCGCTGGCGGCAAATAGGATCTGCACTCAAGCTGTTCTAAATACTCCTTCAAGCACTTCAGCCTACGCTGATTACTGGGCTTGGCACTATGAAAGGTCTGGCATCTTCTCGGTTTGGTCTGCTCGGCTACTTGTTGATACGAAGAGACGAAGGAAGGATTGGCTTGAGGGACGGCCGGCCGGCTCGAATAATAGCTAAGTCACAGACGGCGCCTTTTTGCTACATAAATTCATGGGGGAGCTGTGACCAGCGACGGCGGCGATGACGTTTTGGTGCGACTATCATCGAGTCTTGCTACGACCAACGATTAAATTTGCTACATACATTCACGGTGGAGTTGCGACCCGCGACGACATCGACGGCATTTGGCTGCAAACGTCATCGGATTTTGCTATGACTAATGAGATTTTTTGCTACACCCATCATGATGGAGCTTCGACCTTTGACGACGGTGATGGCGTTTTTGCTGCAACCGCCATCAGGTTTTGCTACGACCGGCCAAGAAATTTGTTACATTCATTCTTTTTTTACGGCAGAGATCGGTGGCCGTCGTTCATGGCGAACCCCGTGCGACGAACGCCTGGAATGCTGCAACCATAGCGCGTCCACGACGGGGGTTGGAACAGATCGACGGGCTTGGATTGAAACCAGCGATGTTGGAGCTGCAACCGAAATTAATGGTGACCGGAGGAGAGTTCTTTGGCAAGCATCGAGAGAGCAGTTCAGCAAGGCGGCGGGATGCGAGCAGCCGGCGGTCGTTCGCCTCACCGGAGCCGCGGACATGGACGGTGTCATGAGGATGAGGAGGCGAGGGCCTTTTTTTTTTCTAACTACCAAGCGAGATCCTACGACACCCATGATACAGATCAGACGACTGCTAGGCGTCCGGTCCAAATTTGGGCCGGCCCACCGGCGCTGATCATTGCCCAAAGAAATAGCGTTCAGCTAAGAAATCGATCCTGCAACATCGCAATAGAGAGAAAATCTCCCTTACCACTTGCCCTACCGAGTGATAATGATTAACATGCTGCGTGAGTATTTAAGAACTAAATAGAGTGACAAATCCAAAAAAATAAAAACATTTCAACCATTGAACATTTTTTAATATGCATTGAACATTTTTGTACTATACGATGAACATTCCTTAAATACACATTGAATATTTTCGGGATATACGCTGAACAATTTTCAAATCTAAATTGAACATTTTTTGATATACACTGAACTGTTTTAAAATACACTTGAACATTTTTGTAATATATGTTGGGATTTTTTTAAAGTACACAATTTACATTTCTTAATATACATTGAACATTTTCTTAAATATATGATGAACATTTTCCAAATACACGATGAACTCTCATACAAAACAGACAAAAAATAAGAAAGTACAAATCAACAAAAGAAACACATATTGTTCATTGTATTAATATATTGATAAACAAATACGTGATGAAATGTTCTTTACATGCATTAATAATGGAAGAAAAAGGAAGAAAAAGAGAACGAAAAAACCCAGAAAGAAAAAACCAAAAAAGTAAAACAAAACAAAAAGCGACAGAAGTAACGAAGGAAAAAGCGAACGAACAGCACTCGCTGCAGCGAACTGGGCCGGCCCAGACGCAGGCGCTGCGGGCGTAGCCACTGCTGTTTGCCGCGCGCTGGCGGCAAATAGGATCTGCACTCAAGCTGTTCTAAATACTCCTTCAAGCACTTCAGCCTACGCTGATTACTGGGCTTGGCACTATGAAAGGTCCGGCATCTTCTCGGTTTGGTCTGCTCGGCTACTTGTTGATACGAAGAGATGAAGGAAGGATTGGCTTGAGGGACGGCCGGCCGGCTCGAATAATAGCTAGGTCATAGACGGCGCCTTTTTGCTACATAAATTCATGGGGGAGCTGTGACCAGCGACGGCGGCGATGACGTTTTGGTGCGACTATCATCGAATCTTGCTACAACCAACGATTAAATTTGCTACATACATTCACGGTGGAGTTGCGACCCGCGACGACATCGACGGCATTTGGCTGCAAACGTCATCGGATTTTGCTATGACTAATGAGATTTTTTGCTACACCCATCATGATGGAGCTTCGACCTTTGACGACGGTGATGGCGTTTTTGCTGCAACCGCCATCAGGTTTTGCTACGGCCGGCCAAGAAATTTGTTACATTCATTCTTTTTTTACGGCAGAGATCGGTGGCCGTCGTTCATGGCGAACCCCGTGTGATGAACGCCTGGAATGCTGCAACCATAGCGCGTCCACGATGGGGGTTGGAACAGATCGACGGGCTTGGATTGAAACCAGCGATGTTGGAGCTGCAACCGAAATTAATGGTGACCGGAGGAGAGTTCTTTGGCAAGCATCGAGAGAGCAGTTCAACAAGGCGGCGGGATGCGAGCAGCCGGCGGTCGTTCGCCTCACCGGATCCGCGGACATGGACGGTGTCATGAGGATGAGGAGACGAGGGCCTTTTTTTTTCTAACTACCAAGCGAGATCCTACGACACCCATGATACAGATCAGACGACTGCTAGGCGTCCGGTCCAAATTTGGGCCGATGCACCGGCGCTGATCATTGCCCAAAGAAATAGCGCTCAACTGAGGAATCGATCCTGCAACATCGCAATAGAGAGAAAATCTCCCTTACCACTTGCCCTACCGAGTGATAATGATTAACATGCTGCGTGAGTATTTAAGAACTAAATAGAGTGACAAATCCAAAAAAATAAAAACATTTCAACCATTGAACATTTTTTAATATGCATTGAACATTTTTGTACTATACGATGAACATTCCTTAAATACACATTGAATATTTTCGGGATATACGCTGAACAATTTTCAAATCTAAATTGAGCATTTTTTGATATACACTGAACTGTTTTAAAATACACTTGAACATTTTTGTAATATATGTTGGGATTTTTTTAAAGTACACAATGAACATTTCTTAATATACATTGAACATTTTCTTAAATATATGATGAACATTTTCCAAATACACGATGAACTCTCATACAAAACAGACAAAAAATAAGAAAGTACAAATCAACAAAAGAAACACATATTGTTCATCGTATTAATATATTGATAAACAAATACGTGATGAAATGTTCTTTACATGCATTAATAATGGAAGAAAAAGGAAGAAAAAGAGAACGAAAAAACCCAGAAAGAAAAGACAGGAAAGAACCAGAAAGAAAAAACCAAAAAAGTAAAACAAAACAAAAAGCGACAGAAGTAACGAAGGAAAAAGCGAACGAACAGCACTCGCTGCAGCGAACTGGGCCAGCCCAGACGCAGGCGCTGCGGGCGTAGCCACTGCTGTTTGCCGCGCGCTGGCGGCAAATAGGATCTGCACTCAAGCTGTTCTAAATACTCCTTCAAGCACTTCAGCCTACGCTGATTACTGGGCTTGGCACTATGAAAGGTCTGGCATCTTCTCGGTTTGGTCTGCTCGGCTACTTGTTGATACGAAGAGACGAAGGAAGGATTGGCTTGAGGGACGGCCGGCCGGCTCGAATAATAGCTAGGTCACAGAGGCAATGGATAAAGCAAAAGATCCAACAAAAGTCTCGTTGTCTCAAACAAAAAAAGGCTGTGCTAACAAAAGCAACAAACCGGACAGCCATAACCGGCAGGCAAATAAAATACATAGAAAATTAAACACCTATCCTATTACATGACCTTCATCCAAATCGGTTCAGTATAGCCCGAGTTACCGTCTCCCATCGGATAGATCCAGTAACCAAATGCTCCCTGGCCTCCGTCGGAGTGAGTAGCGACCACATACGGATAAGTGCACTGGCCCTGAAGATAACCTACAAGAAATGAATATTTGTTGTTCTGTTAAAAACCAAATCGTTTCCGCAGTTCGAAATTGCCCATAGTAAAGCACATACCCCCGCACGGATATGCCTCGCTGTTACTACGTCAATCCCATCTAATAACGTCCCAAATAACGTGTTGATGGAATTTAGAGGAGAAATATTAAAAGCTATGTGGACCGACCTCCACAAAATCTTTGTCAGAGGACAATCGAGAAAGAGGTGTCTGATTGATTCATCACTATCACAAAAACTACATCTTTTAGAACCCAACCAATTGCGTTTCGCCAAATTGTCTTTAGTTAAGATAACCTGTTTGTGGACAAACCATATAAATACTTTGATTTTTAAAGGCACTTTGACATTCCAGACATGCTTCGAACTAGGAATAACGCTAGCGTTGATAATATCCAAATACATGGATTTAACCGAAAACTCCCCATTCTTAGCTAATTTCCAGCGCAACTGATCTGGCTGTTGAGAGAGTTGGACTTCCATCAATCTTCTCACAAGTTGGAGCCAAGCTTCCCAACGGTGCCCCACTAGTGTCCTCCTGAACTAAATATTAAGAGGATTTGACTGTAGTACTGTTGCAACATAAGCATCTCTTTGCTGAACAATATTATAGAGAGAAGGATATTGGATTGCAAGGGGCATCTCCCCTAGCCATGTATCCTCCCAGAATCTTGTGGAAGTGCCATTGCCAACTACAAATTTTGTCCTATTGAAAAAGGCTACTTTTACTCGCATGAGTCGTTTCCAAAAATGCGAATCAGTCGGTCTTACCGTCACCTGGGACAAGGTTTTGGACTGGATGTACTTATTACGAAGAATCTGTGCCCAAGTGGCATCCGTCTCTATCGATAACTTATACAGCCACTTGCTGAGAAGACATCTATTCTTCATCTCTAAATTTTCAATGCCTAGACCCCCTTGGTCTTTCGGCCTACAAATGATATCCCATTTAGCAAGTCTGTACTTTCTTTTTAATTCGTTGCTCTGCCAGAAGAAGCGCGACCGATAGAAATCTAGCCTCTTTCGTACCCCAACTGGTACTTCGAAAAAGGACAATAAAAACATATGCATACTTGTGAGAATCAAATTAATCAAAATCAATCGTTCTCCGTATGACATGAGCTTGCCCTTCCAACAGCTCAGTTTTTTCTCAAATCGATCTTCAGTGCTCTTCCACTCTTTGTTAGAAAGCTTGCGATGGTGGATTGGTATACCCAAATATGTGAATGGTAAAGATCCCAATTTGCACCCAAATAGTTCTTTGTAAGCTCGTTGTTCTTCTTTAGCTCTTCCAAAGAAGAACAATTAACTTTTGTGGAAGTTAATCTTCAACCCTGATAATTGTTCAAACAAACATAAAACTAACTTCATGTTTCTTGCTTTAGCCAAATCATGCTCCACGAAGATGATTGTATCATCAGCGTACTATAGGATAGACACCCCCCTTCAACTAAATGCGGGACAAGGCCACCTACCTGACCATCTTCCCTGGCCATTCCAATTAGGATTGTCAACATGTCAACGACAATGTTGAACAGAATCAGCGACATCGGATCTCCTTGTCGCAGGCCCTTGTGCGTCTGGAAATAATGACTTATGTCATCATTTACCCTGATTCTAACACTCCCTTTTTTCATGATCGAGTCTACCTGGTCTCTCCAGGCCTGATCGAATCCTTTTATACGCAAAGCCTGCTGAAGAAATGGCCATTTTACCTTGTCGTACGCCTTCTCAAAATCCACTTTGAAAACCACCCCATCTTGTTTTTTCGTATGGATTTCATGGAGCGTTTCATGCAGAACCACAACCCCTTCTAGGATGTTCCTGTCCGGCATGAAAGCGGTTTGGGACGGCTGCACCACAGAATGTGCAATCTGTGTAAGCCTATTAGTCCCAACTTTGGTAAAGATCTTAAAGCTAATGTTGAGAAGACAGATCGACCTAAATTGCTCAATCCTCACAGCTTCTGTTTTCTTAGGAAGCAGGGTGATAGTGCCGAAATTCAAGTGAAACAACTACAACTGTCCCAAGAAAAAATCCTGGAACATCGGGAGCAAGTCCCCCTTAATGATGTGCCAACATTTTTTATAGAACTCCACCGGGAAACCATCCGGACCTGGAGCTTTATTATTTTTCATTTGGGATATTGCTTCAAACACCTCTTTCTCCGAAAACGGAGCTATCAAAATGTCGTTCTAGTCGACTGCGAGCTGAGGAACATTCTCAGCCCTCGACTCATCCAAAGAAACAAAATTGTCCCCAGGAGGCCCAAACAGCTGCCTGTAGTAATTGATGATATATTCTTTAAGGTTCTCCTGCCCTAAAATCGTTCCCTCATCTTACTCAAGCTGAAAGATTCTCTTCTTTCGGTGCTTGCCATTGGCAATCATGTGGAAGAATTGCGTGTTGTCATCCCCTTGGACGATTTTGCGAACTTTAGCTCGCAAAGCTCACTTCAATTCCTCTTCACGGAGCAGTTCTTTCAATCTGAACTACACCTCCACTTTAGTTTCCAGTTCTCTGGTATCTAATATGGAGGACTCAACTTTTAAGTCTAGGGATTGAATAAGCAAAAGGAGCCTTTCCTTTTCCGCTTTAGTTTCTAGAGCCCTTTAACCACAAAATTTCATATCTCGTTTCCTGGAGGATCTAGAGCTGCTGCCTGAAACAAAATGATATGCCACTATTGTTCAAAAACCGACGGAAGAAAGATGGATAAAAGCACCTGATGGAATGCCGAAGATCAATGTGGATGCAACAGTTGGGAGAAACAATGACCGTGGCTGTTGTGTGGCAGTCTGTAGAGATGACCATACTAACTATTTGGCCGCATCCGCGACATTTTTCAAGGGCTAGTTGATACAAAAATTTAGATCTTGCTGCAACTGTGAAGCTCTTGATCTTGCTGCCAATTTATATATCCAGAAGGTGAGAATAGCTACGGACTGTGAGGCCACTGTGAGTCAACATGGTTTTCAGGTGGCACAGATAGTGCATGAAGGGAGAGACTCAAATGTTGATGCACACAACTTAGCTGAGGCAACAGTTTCCTAAGATTTCGGTAGGCATGTCTGGTTGATTGCCACACCCAATTCCGTTCATGTACCTGGCATTCTGGTGTGATAAATAAAGTGGCAAATTTTCTAAAAAAACATTGTGCTAGTGCCCCCACCTTATTGTTGGGCCTTTTTCTCCCTTTCTTATGCCAACCAACTATTTATTGAGACTAAAAAGCAATTTATTGAGTTATAAATATCGTCAAAAATCCGACGAAGAGAGGAACCGGAGTCACCCATCTAAAGAGGTAGCAGAATTAAAGATCAGTGCATCATTTTTGTATGATGTTGGGTACATGCTTTGGAGGGACGGTAATACATTATGATGTAGAAGGCCTAGCTAGTTATTGTAGAGAATGTATGTGGGGCTTGTTTCGAACATAATTTAAGAAACCGGACCGGACCGCCGGTTGAGCCGGATTTTTTTTGAACTGGAGGCCTACACGTTTTATAGTTTTATGGACCGATATGTAAACGAACCAGAGAAAACGGCCGAACCAGTTGGATTTCATGTATGCACATGTGGGGAGTCGAACTCAGGTTGATAGGAAAATAGGCCGAGTCGGACGAACAACCAAGTTTCCTGCTAATGTTCTTGTCTAGTTAAAGAAATTGTATTTAACCACTTTTTACGTATCACCAGCAAAAGGCTCGTGCATTGCAACGGGAGAAAAAAAATTCATAATCTCCAATGGCCATGATCACATTTTGCTGCATCATCGAGATACTCTATCACACTCAATTTCTTGAAATCATTAATGTTTTTTATACTTGTGAACGTATTTCAAATTCACGAACACTTTCACAAACTTTCTAACATTTTCTAAAATCAAAAACATTTTATACTATTTGCAACCATTTTTTAAAAATTGTGAACATTTCTTTTAATAATTTTCTTGAATCGGCGAACATTTCTAGAATGTACGGACATTGTTTTAGAAATTGGTGGATTTTGTTTTGAAATTCACGAACAGTTTTTAATTTAAAGAATATTTTTTGAAATGCATGATCATTTTTAAACGGCCCTTGACCACATTTTGCAATGGGAAAAAAGTTATAATCTCCAATGTCCATGACCAACTTTTGCTACATCACGGAGATACACTATCACTCTCACTTTATTGATATTGTGGACAATTTTTGAAAATCAGGAACATTTGCTTAAACTCGTGAACATATCTGAAATCGTGAACATTTTTACAGATTTTCACATTTTCAAAAATCACAAACATTTTTTGAATTCATGAACATTTTATGCTATTTGAAAACATTTTTTAAAGTTGTGAAATTTTTTAAAAACATTTTTCTTGAATAGGCAAACATTTCTAAAATCGACGAACATTTTTTTTGGAAATTATTTGCTGAAAAAATTATTGATATTCACTAACGTTTTTTTGATTTAATGAAATTCTGTTGAAAAGCATGACTATTTTTTGAATCGACGAACATTTTGTGAATCAATAAACTATTTTGTAAGTCACTAACAGGTTTTGAATTTTTAGGATATTTTTTGATTGATGAACAATTTTGAATTGTCGAACTATTTTCAATTTCATTAACATTTTTTTATACATGCACTATTTTAAAAAATCATGAACATTTTTAGATTTCCTGAACATTTGTTTTCAAAATTGGAACATTTTTTGAATATGGGATCATTTTTTTAATAATCATGAACATTTTCTGAATCCACAGACATTTATGAATTATTAAACATTTTATTTCAAAATTCTCTTTCTTTAATTTTCGAAACTTTTTTGAAGTCTCATATTAAGTAGAAAAAACGAAGACAGAAAAGGAAAACAAAATTTAGAAAACTGGCATCTGGAACATGGGCCTGCCCAAACATGCGCGTTGTGTCTTCTCCCAGCGCGCAGAGCGCAGTATAGAAGGTTCCTACTACATGGGCCGTCCCAGGCGGGGATTCCCCTGCGTGAAATGTTTTTTTATCACTTATGGCTGGCATCGGTGGGTAATATTTTGCAACTTTAAAGACAATTTCGGTGATATACCACCAGAAGCAAAAACTCTTTTATTATTAGGTATAGATATAGATTTAAGGCCTTAAAAGTCAGCAATTGAACCGGTGTACCGGCAGTGAAAACCTGAACCAAGGGCCTCATCTATATGGTCACCAGTTCAGTTTTTTAAACTATGGTTCCGGATGCTCAAGCTGTTGAGGTTTTGACTCTTCGATGATGAATCGAACTGGCTCGTGGTCTGGGGATTTAGCATCTTTTTGTGTACTCAGATTGCTCGCATCTAGTGGACGGCACAAACACTATGATTGGTTCCCCGTAGGTGGCGGCTCTGATTTTCTACTATTGTTTCGAGATTTGCCATGATTTTTCGTACAAGTCTATGAGCATTGTGCACGCGAGACTACTAGTGTTGCTCATGAGCTAGCCAGTATTGTTAGAGTTCATCCTCCAAATTTGTGGACGGAAAACCCTCCTCCTTCTATCTTAGCTTTGGTGATTAACGATGTATGTAGATGTGATTAAACAAAGCTTTGATAGAAATGTATCTCTCCGGGATAGAACTCAAGTTTTTCTACAGAGGCGACTTCACAAATAAGTGCACAAAAAAGTGAGAATTCGGATACCTTATGGCGCATAGCTTACTCACTCTGTAAAGTCTTTTCCTTACACGGCTGCAGACAATCATAGTTACATAGATAGTTTTAATCACTCATGGGCACACATCGCAAATTTGTGCTCAATCGTTTGACGCCAGATTGGACAAATACAATATCGACTAATCAAGCTAAGTAGTTAGGTCACACATGTACCAGCAGAATCGTTTACCGAATAATTGACAGTTCATGCCTTCTAAACATTTTCTCTTTTTTTTTTCTGAAATATTTCATGTGTATTAAAATTTGTAATAAAAGTTTAGTGCAAAATAAAGCAAAAAAGATTGGAAAATAACTACTAGTTCCCTCCGATCCATAGTAGTGTTTGAACTAAAAGCACGAAACTTATGATGGATCGGAGGGAGTAGTAAGTGTTTCGATTGTAACAAGATTAGTCCCAAAAAACGCATAAGCTTCTGACTCTAATGAGAGATTGGTCTATCTCAGCTTGCTTGATTTTTTTTAACAAAATGCGTTTTTATTAACTAGTAATAAAATATCAAGTTCGCGCAAAAAAATAATCACAACGAGCACACACTGGACCTCTGCATGATTAAGATGCACACGGTCAATACTACCGAACATACAGAAGGATCATGCCGGCAAAGTCTGCTTCAACTCATCTGTTCTATTCGTCATTGCGTGTTCAATAGTATTTCTCGAACTCTGTTGTGTGTAAATGCATTATCAAGTTAACTTTCATATTTTTGTTGGTTCATACTGTGTTGTTTCCTTGCCCATGTTTCCCCCTTGCTGCATCAAGCCTTGGTGCACATGGCTTGCATTTCGATCATCTTGCGATAAGATTCAAAAGGGATCATCTAGCCTTCCGTGCCACTGCACTAGTCACTCCCCATGACCATGGCGCCTTTCGGGCTGATGGGTAACATGGTGACGAGTTGGTGACTACATCTTCACACCCTCGAGGTGTTCTATCTGATCTAAGTGATAAGCAGATGCTCATGCTTCTTGGAGGTGCAGTAGCTCAGGGCCACATGCAAAAATTAGCTATTCTTGTCGGTGCTCATGCTACCGATCAAGAAGAGATATTAGATAGATAGATAGGCTAGCTAGGGTGGCGGGCGGGTGATCGAGCGGACATAATGAGAATCTATGAAACATCAGGATTTGGATGCCCTGGCGCCGTATGAAAGGTTTTGATGAAGCCTGGCGCCGACAGGTTGAATCATTTACGCAAAAAGGTAGTGTGGGAATTAAAGTTAATGATGACATAGGTCATTACTTCCAGACACATAAAGGCCTAAGACAAGGAGATCCGATGTCCCCTATCTTGTTTAACATTGTGGTGGATATGTTAGCAATTTTGATAGGAAGGGCTAAGGAAAATGGTCAAGTAGGTGGATTGGTACCTCATCTTATTGATGGAGGTGTATCCATCCTTCAGTACGCTGATAATACAATCATCTTTATGGAGCATGACTTGGCCAAGGCGAGAAATATGAAGCTTGTGTTATGCCTATTTGAACAATTGACCGGGTTAAAGATTAACTTTCATAAGAGCGAGCTGTTCTGTTTTGGTAGGGCCAAAGATGAACAGGATGCTTATAGGCAATTGTTTGGGTGTGAGTTGGGAGAGTTACCCTTCTCTTACTTGGGGATTCCAATCCACCATCGTAGGCTGACAAACAGAGAATGGAAGTGCATCGAGGACCGATTTGAGAAGAAAATGAGTTGCTGGAAGGGTAAGCTCATGTCATACGGAGGCTGATTAATCCTGATTAATTCGGTGCTCACGAGTATGCCAATGTTTCTCCTATCGTTCTTTGAGGTCCCAGTTGGTGTTAGGAAGAGACTGGACTTCTATCGATCGCGTTTCTTTTGGCAGGTTGATGAGCTTAAAAGGAAATATCGGCTTGCTAAATGGGATATCATCTGTAGACCAAAAGACCAAGGGGGTCTAGGTATTGAGAATCTAGAAGTTAAGAATAAATGCCTTCTTAGCAAGTGGTTGTGGAAGCTCTCATCGGAGAATGATGCTATGTGGGCTCAAATCCTTCGCAGCAAGTACCTCCAGACAAAAACTTTGTCCCAGGTTACAGTCAGACCGACCGATTCGCCCTTCTGGAAAGGCCTGATGAAAGTCAAACAGGCCTTGTTTAATAGGACGAAGTTTGTTATTGGAAACGACATGAGTACACATTTCTGGGAGGATACTTGGCTCGGCGAGACACCCTTGGCCATCCAATACCCGTCTTTGTACCGCATTGTTCAACGACGTGAGGTGTTCGTCGCATCGGTCTTTCAATCTACCCCCTTAATATTCAGTTCCGACGAACGCTAGCGGGCAATCATTGGGAAGAATGGCTCCGTCTAGTTAGGAGACTGATGGAAGTCCAGCTTTCACAACAACCCGATGAATTACGCTGGAAATTGACTAAGTCTGGAGTATTCACTGTTAAATCAATGTATATTGATGTTATTAATTCGAACTCCATTCCTACGTCTAAGCATGTTTGGGATGTCAAAGTTCCTTTGAAAATAAAAGAGTTTATGTGGTTTGTCCATAAACAAGTTATTTTAACTAAGAACAACTTGATAAAGCGTAATTGGACAGGACCTACTAGATGTAGTTTCTGCGATCGGGATGAGACTATCAAACACCTCTTTTTTGATTGCCCGTTGGCCAAGGTACTTTGGCAGACGGTCCACATTGCTTTTAATATCAATCCACCGAATTCTGTTAATGCGTTATTTGGGACATGGCTTAATGGGATTGAGCCTAACTTAGCGAGACATATTCGGGTTGGAGTTTGTGCTTTGCTGTGGACTATCTGGACTTGCAGAAATGATTTGGTTTTTAACAGAATATCATGTATATATTTTTTGCAGGTCATATGCCGAACTACGGCACTGATCTGTTCGTGATCGCTACTCATCCAGACGGAGGCCAGGGAGCATTTGGTTACTGGGTCTTTCCGCTGGGAGATGGTAGCTCGGGATATTTTCAACCGGTTTGGATGGCGGTGATGTAATAGGATAGACATTTAGTATCCCTATCTAGTTTTAGCCGGCCGGTTGTGGCGTCTTTTCTTGGCTAGTTGGTGTTTCTAGCCCTTTTTGGCTCTGTGTGAGCTTTCTGTGCTTTTTTTAATTACTTTTGGAGACCTTTGTAACCATGTTGGCGCTACTTTATTTGGTTAATAAGATGGTCGTATGCATCTTTCTGATGTAGAGGCCGGGGAATCTCTCCTTTTCCAAAAAAAGATTTGGATGCCCTTTTTTGGTTGCGAGAAAGGACTAAATATTACAAATCCTGGCTGAACTGATGTAGAGGCCATCTGGATTCCAATCCCACGAATTGGTGGCCAGAATCTAGGAGGTTCAACTGGAAGGATTTGGGATCCAGTTTGAGACTGCATGCGATGCTGCATGTGCTGGTCAAGACTCGAAGAGAGCAGCATTGTAAACTCAGTCGAAAACCACTCGACGAACAATGATCCCAATGCTGCGTGGTTGCTTAGGTATAGTGCATAGCAGAAGCAAGCCGACGAAGCCAAACATCGAACTTATGTTGTTAGCAACCTAGATGAAATTTGTCATTAGTAACAACGGAAGTTCAGTAATCAGAATTTGATGGGGGAATCCTGAAACCACGCTTTATACAAATTAAATTCCACGGAGACAGACCTGTGTGCTCTGAGAGCGAATGTTCTAGGGCAATGCATCCCCGGTAGACTGTGCTGGGGCAATATGCCTAGTTTCTTTTGGTCCATGTACGACGAGCATCAACGGACCTGAGCGCCTCCACAGGAGCTGGTTCTCCCGCAAAGATCCAACATGTGGCATCGAAATCTTTGCATGGCAGCGGAAAATCTTGCAATTCCATGGCCCTCGTGGCCATCCAATGAACATGAGACGAGTCCCAGGACCATGGATAAAAGGCATCACGACCTGATCATGGCAAAAGGTCAAATTCCTTCTGCATATCAGAGCCGAGGTGGGACGATCCATTCTTTCTTTATGGTCGCAAGGGGACTTGCAAGTTAGATGTTTGAACAGATTCTACCAATGGGTGACTACACATTGGTTGGATAGGATTGTGCTAGGATGCAAGATGCATCAACACGGAGTGCTACAAAGAACCTTGCTCTGCAGAAATGTGATAGTATGTTCGACAGTCAGGGTGGACGTGACGAGCGGACTTTTGGCCCGGCTCTTGGCCCGTTATGAACCGGACCGTACGGTCCTGGCTCGCTAAATAACATGGTCGGTCCGGTCCGCGAAAAGGAGACCGAAATTCGGTCGGTCCGGTCCGACAAAAGCTCGGTCCGGCTCGGAGGACCGAAGGCCCAGCCCAATTAGATGTTATCTGGAGAGCCCAACACATATACACCATGCGTGTGTGACCTAGCCGCCGTCCTCGTCCATCCCAGTCTATCCCCATGGCGCCGCACGGGCTGCTTCTGCTCTCCCCTGCGCTTCCTCTCTCTCCCCGCCGCCGCGCCTCTGCCTCGCCCTCTCCACCGCCCTCTCGCGCGACTGCTCGGCCTCTACCCCGCCCTCTCGCGCGACTGCTCGCCCTCTCCTCCGCGCGATCGTGCCACTCCCTCTCTCCCCCGTGCCTCTCCCTCGCGCCGCCGCGCCTCAGGTTGTCTTCACCGGCTCCGGCCACCGTGCTGCTGCTCCAACGACCTCTCCGACATCCTGGGCCTACATGCCAGTGACTGGACGTCGCCAGGACCGTGAGGACCGCCGATCCGCTCCGAGCTTCAGCTCTGCCGGTCCGGTCCCTGAGATCAGGACCGCTGCGCTGCTCGGTCCGGTCCGGACCGGACCGCCGGCGGCCGGTCCAAACGACGGCTCGGACCGGGACCGGACCGGCCCGGACCGTGTCCACCCTGATTCGACATTAGTGATGCACACGACAAGCTTGACATCAGAAGCAGAGATGGAGCTGATGATATTTAACATGTTGGTAGCTTTACTTTGGTCACTTTGACTATGTAGAAATACAGTTTAGCTACTTGTAAGTCGCATAAATTTACAATTTGGGTCAGTTAATTTTTGGATGAAGAAGCAGCAGCTGCGGGTGATCTATCTTAGGATGGCAGGCTCGCTGGTGATCTATCTTATGGGTGGGTGTGTGGGGAAGGAGAGGTGCAGGTTCGCCAATTTTTTTGCTCATTGATGGGGTTAGAAGGATGGACATGGGTCGGTTGGGGACATTACAAAAAAAAACACTTTCGTGATGATATGTGTTTGTCACAGTAGGTCATGTTTTCTATCATGCATGTACATCCGTGACGATTCTATGATAGAATCAAGATAGTCATACTTGTGCTATCGTAGAAGTGTTCCATGACAATACTGAAATTATCATCATAGAAGTGTCCACTTCCATGACGATAAATGTTGCATCATGAAAGTGTTTTCGTCAAGGGTAATCGAAACATGACATTCACCGTAATGGGTCACCGTTAAGCTAGTGGGTCCGATTTTGGATCCGATACCCCGTTAACAGCAACGACCAATGTCAATTTCGAAGGAAATATGCCCTAGAGGCAATAATAAAGTTATTATTTATTTCCTCATATCATGATAAATGTTTATTATTCATGCTAGAATTGTATTATCCGGAAACATAATACATGTGTGAATAAATAGACAAACATAGTGTCACTAGTATGCCTCTACTTGACTAGCTCATTTATCAAAGATGGTGGAGTTTCCTAACCATAGACATGAGTTATCATTTGATCAGTGGGATCACATCATTAGGAGAATGATGTGATTGACTTGACCCATTTTGTTAGCTTAGCACTTGATCATTTAGTATGTTGCTATTGCTTTCTTCATGACTTATACATGTTCCTATGACTATGAGATTATGTAACTCCCGCTTACTGGAGGAACACTTTGTGTGCTACCAAACATCACAACATAACTGGGTGATTGTAAAGGTGCTCTACAAGTGTCTCCGAAGGTACTTGTTGAGTTGACGTATTTCAAGATTAGGATTTGTCACTCCGATTGTCAGAGAGGTATCTCTGGGCCCTCTTGGTAATGCACATCACTATAAGCCTTGCAAGCAATGTAACAACTGAGTTAGTTACGAGATGATGCATTACGTCACGAGTAAAGAGACTTGCCGGTGACGAGATTGAACTAGGTATTGAGATATCGACGATCAAATCTCGGGCAAGTAACATACCGATGACAAAGGGAACAACGTATGTTGTTATGCGGTTTGACCGATAAAGATCTTCGTAGAATATGTGGGAGCCAATATGAGCATCCAGGTTTCGCTATTGGTTATTGACCGGAGATGTGTTTCGGTCATGTCTACATAGTTCTCAAACCCGTAAGGTCCGCACGCTTAAAGTTAGATGACAGTTATATTATGAGTTTATGTGTTTTGATGTACCGAAGGTAGTTCGGAGTCCCGGATGTGATCACGGACATGACGAGGAGTCTCAAAATGGTCGAGACATGAAGATTGATATTTTGGATGACTATATTCGGACACCGAAATGGTTCCGAGGGTTATCGGATATATACCGGAGTACCGGGGGGTTAGCGGAACCCCCTGGAGGTTATTGGGCTTTATGGGCCCAAGTGGTGGAAGAGGAGAGGCGGCCAAGGGGCAGCTGCACGCCCCTCCTCCCAAGTCCGAATTGGACAAGGAGGGCCCCCTTTCCTTTCCCCTCTCTCTCCTTCCCTCTCCTCTCCTACTCCAACATGGAAGGGGGGAGTCCTACTCTCGGTTGGAGTAGGACTCCTCATGGGGCGCGCCAAGGGTGGCCGGCCCCCTCCCCCTCCTCCACTCCTTTATATACGGGGAGGGAGGCACCCCCTTGAGACACAACAATTGATCCCTTGGATCTCTTAGCCATGTGCGGTGCCCCCCTCCACCATAATCCACCTCGATAATATCGTAGCGGTGCTTAGGCGAAGCCCTGCGTCGGTAGAACATCATCATCGTCACCACGCCGTCGTGCTGACAGAACTCTCCCTCAAAGCTCGGCTGGATCGGAGTTCGAGGGACGTCATCAAGATGAACGTGTGCTAAACTCGGAGGTGCCGTGCGTTCGGTGCTTGATCGGTCGGATCGTGAAGACGTACGACTACATCAACCGCGTTGTGCTAACGCTTCCGCTTTCGGTCTACGAGGGTACATGGACACACTCTCCCCTCTCGTTGCTATGCATCACCATGATCTTGCGTGTACGTAGGATTTTTTTTTGAAATTACTACGTACCCCAACAGTGGCATCTTAGCCAGGTTTTATGCCTAGATGTTATATGCACGAGTAGAACACAAGTGAGTTGTGGGCGATACAAGTCATACTACTTACCAGCATGTCATACTTTGGTTCGGCGGTATTGTTGGATGAAGCGGCCCAGACCGACATTACGCGTATGCTTACGCGGGACTGGTTTTACCGCCGTGCTTTGCACATAGGTGACTAGCGGGTGTCAGTTTCTCCAACTTTAGTTGAACTGAGTGTGGCTATGCCCGGTCCTTGAGAAGGTTAAAATAGCACTAACCTGACGAACTATCGTTGTGGTTTTGATGCGTAGGTAAGAACGGTTCTTTCTCAGCCCGTAGCAGCCACGTAAAACTTGCAACAACAAAGTAGAGGACGTCTAACTTGTTTTTGCAGGGCATGTTATGATGTGATATGGTCAAGGCATGATGCTATATTTTATTGTATGAGATGATCATGTTTTGTAACCGAGTTATCAGCAACTGGCAGGAGCCATATGGTTGTCGCTTTATTGTATGCAATGCAATCGCCCTGTAATTGCTTTACTTTATCACTAAGCGGTAGCGATAGTCGTAGAAGCAATAGGTGGCGAGACGACAACGATGCTACGATGGAGATCAAGGTGTCGCGCCGGTGACGATGGTGATCATGACGGTGCTTCGGAGATGGAGATCACAAGCACAAGATGATGATGGCCATATCATATCACTTATATTGATTGCATGTGATGTTTATCTTTTATGCATCTTATCTTGCTTTGATTGACGGTAGCATTATAAGATGATCTCTCACTAAATTTCAAGATAAAAGGGTTCTCCCTGAGTATGCACCGTTGCCAAAGTTCGTCGTGCCCAGACACCATGTGATGATCGGGTGTGATAAGCTCTACGTCCATCTACAGCGGGTGCAAGCCAGTTTTGCACACGCAGAATACTCAGGTTAAACTTGACGAGCCTAGCATATGCAGATATGGCCTTGGAACACTGAGACCGAAAGGTCGAGCGTGAATCATATAGTAGATATGATCAACATAGTGATGTTCACCATTGAAAACTACTCCATTTCATGTGATGACTGGTTATGGTTTAGTTGATTTGGATCACGTGATCACTTAGATGATTAGAGGGATGTCTATCTAAGTGGGATTTCTTAAGTAATATGATTAATTGAACTTTAATTTATCATGAACTTAGTACCCGATAGTATTTTGCATGTCTATGTTATTGTAGATAGATGGCTCGTGCTGTTGTTCCCTTGAATTTTAATGCGTTCCTTGAGAAAGCAAAGTTGAAAGATGATGGTAGCAATTACACGGACTGGGTCCGTAACTTGAGGATTATCCTCATTGCTGCACAGAAGAGTTACGTCCTGGAAGTACTGCTAGGTGTACCACCTGCGCCAGCTACTGCAGACATTGTGAATGCCTGGCAGTCGCCTGTTGATGACTACTCTATAGTTCAGTGTGCCATGCTTTACGGCTTAGAACCGGGACTTCAACGACATTTTGAACGTCATGGAGCATATGAGATGTTCCAGGAGTTGAAGTTAATATTTCGAGCAAATGCCCGGGTTGAGAGATATGAAGTCTCCAATAAGTTCTAAAGCTGCAAGATGGAGGAAGATAGTTCTGTCAGTGAGCATATACTCAAAATTTGTGGGTATTGCAATCACTTGATTCAACTGGGAGTTAATCTTCCGGATGATGGTGTCATTGAAAGAATTCTTCAATCACTGCCACCAAGCTACAAGAGCTTCGTGATGAACTATAATATGCAAGGGATGAACAAGACAATTCCCAAGCTCTTCGCAATGCTAAAGGCTGTAGAGGTAGAAATCAAGAAGGAGCATCAAGTGTTGATGGTCAACAAGACCACCAGTTTCAAGAAAAAGGGTAAAGGGAAAAAGAAGGGGAACTTCAAGAAGAACGGCAAACAAGTTGCTGCTCAAGAGAAGAAACCCAAGTCTGGACCTAAGCCTGAGACTGAGTGCTTCTACTGCAAGCAGACTGGTCACTGGAAGCGAAACTGCCCCAAGTATTTGGCGGATAAGAAGGATGGCAAGGTGAACAAAGGTATATGTGATATACATGTTATTGATGTGTACCTTACCAGAGCTCGCAGTAGCACCTGGGTATTTGATACTGGTTCTGTTGCTAATATTTGCAATTCAAAACAGGGACTACAGATTAAGCAAACACTGGCTAAGGACGAAGTGACGATGCGCATGGGAAATGGTTCCAAAGTCAATGTGATCGCCGTCGGCACGCTACCTCTACATCTACCTTTGGGATTAGTTTTAGACCTGAATAATTGTTATTTGGTGCCAGCGTTGAGCATGAACATTATATCTGGATCTTGTTTGATGCGAGACGGTTATTCATTTAAATCTGAGAATAATGGTTGTTCTATTTATATGAGTAATATCTTTTATGGTCATGCACCCTTGAAGAGTGGTCTATTTTTGATGAATCTCGATAGTAGTGATATACATATTCATAATGTTGAAGCCAAAAGATGAAGAGTTGATAATGACAGTGCAACTTATTTGTGGCACTACCGTTTGGGTCATATTGGTGTAAAGCGCATGAAGAAACTCCATACTGATGGACTTTTGGAATCACTTGATTATGAATCACCTGGTACTTGCGAACCATGCCTCATGGGCAAGATGACTAAAACGCCGTTCTCCGGAACTATGGAGCGAGCAACTGATTTGTTGGAGATTATACATACTGATGTATGTGGTCCAATGAATGTTGAGGCTCGCGGCGGGTATCGTTATTTTCTCACCTTCACAGATGATTTAAGCAGATATGGGTATATCTACTTAATGAAACATAAGTCTGAAACATTTGAAAAGTTCAAAGAATTTCAGAATGAAGTTGAAAATCATCGTAACAAGAAAATAAAATTTCTATGATCTGATCGTGGAGGAGTGAAAGTGCAACTATCCCTAGGTGGTTTTGGTAATTCATAACAACATATAGCTCATTGAGCTAATGCTATTCCAAGACTATTATTTCAGGAAAGCTCAATGAATGGCATGGCATGGATGATGAAAGTGGATCCCTCAAAATACTAAGGACAAAGGATTGGCTCAAGCTCAAAGGCTCAAGACTCTTCATTTTATATTTTAGTGATCCAAGATCACATTGAGTCTATAGGAAAATCCAATACTATCAAGGAGGGATGAGGTGTTGCTTAATGAGCCTCTTGCTTCATGTGCTTTGTGATATGCTCCAAAACCCTCAGCTACTTTCCCACATCCACAAATGACCTAAACCCAAAGCCAAAATCGGTCACACCGATTCTTCCAATCCGGCGCCACCGATTCCAAAAGTCATAGCCACTACCACAAACCCTAAGCAAATCAGTCCTACCGATAGGGATCTCGGTCTCACCGAGATGGGATTGTAATCTCTCTGTTTCCCTTTGTAACATTTCGGTCTAACCGAAGTGAGCGATCGGTCCCACCGAGATTGCAACGTAAACTCTCTGTTTCCCTTTTGTAACATTTTGGTCTCACCGAAAAGAGCAAATCGGTCCCACCAAGTTTACCTGACCAACTCTCTGGAAAGCTTATTACCAAAATCGGTTTCACCGAGTTTGTGTAATCGGTCTTACCGAGATTACGTTATGCCCTAACCCTAACCGAATCGGTCTCACCGAGTTGCATGTCGGTCCCACCGAAAATCACTAACGGTCACTAGGTTTACTAAATCGGTCCGACCGAGTTTGTTGAGTCGGTCCCACCGAGTTTGGTAAATTGTGTGTAAGGGTTAGATTTTGTGTGGCGGCTATATATACCCCTCCACCTCCTCTTCATTCGTGGAGAGAGCCATCAGACTAAACCTACACTTCCAACTTACCATTTCTGAGAGAGAACCACCTACTCATGTGTTGAGGCCAAGATATTCCATTCCTACCATATGAATCTTGATCTCTAGCCTTCCCAAGTTGCTTTCCACTCAAATCCTCTTTCCACCAGATCCAAATCCTATGAGAGAGAGTTGAGTGTTGGGGAGACTATCATTTGAAGCACAAGAGCAAGGAGTTCATCATCAACGCACCATTTGTTACTTCTTGGAGAGTGGTGTCTCCTAGATTGGCTAGGTGTCACTTGGGAGCCTCCGACAAGATTGTGGAGTTGAACCAAGGAGTTTGTAAGGGCAAGGAGATCGTCTACTTTGTGAAGATCTACCGCTAGTGAGGCAAGTCCTTCGTGGGCGACGGCCATGGTGGGATAGACAAGGTTGCTTCTTCATGGACCCTTCGTGGGTGGAGCCCTCCATGGACTCGCGCAACCGTTACCCTTCGTGGGTTAAAGTCTCCATCAATGTGGATGTACGATAGCACCACCTATCAGAACCATGCCAAAAACATCCGTGTCTCCAATTGCATTTGAATCCTCCAAACCCTTCCCTTTACTTTCTTGCAAGTTGCATGCTTTAATTTCCGCTGCCTATATACTCTTTGCATGCTTGCTTGAACAGTGTGATGATTACTTGACTTGTCCTAAGATAGCTAAAATCTGTCAAACTCTAAAATCGGGAAAAGGTTAAGTTTTTAATTGGTCAAGTAGTCTAATCACCCCCCTCTAGACATACTTCAAGGTCCTACAAGGAGAATATTTGAGTTACGAGTTTGGTCTACATTTGAAACAATGCGGAATAGTTTCGCAACTCACGCCACCCGAAACACCACAGCGTAATGGTGTGTCCGAATGTCGTAATCGTACTTTACTAGATATGGTGCAATCTATGATGTCTCTTATGATTTACGCTATCATTTTGGGGTTATGCTTTAGAGACTGTTGCGTTCACGTTAAATAGGGCAGCATCAAAATCCGTTGACACGACGCCTTATGAACTGTGGTTTGGCAAGAAACCAAAGTTCTCATTTCTTAAAGTTAGGGGCTGCGATGCTTATGTGAAAAAGCTTCAACCTGATAAGCTCGAACCCAAATCGGAGAAATGTGTCTTCATAGGATACCCAAAGGAAACTGTTGGGGTACACCTATCATAGATCCGAAGGCAAGACATTCGTTGCCAAGAATGGATCCCTTCTAGAGAAGGAGTTTCTCTCGAAAGAAGTGAGTGGGAGGAAAGTAGAACTTGATGAGGTAGCTGTACCTGCTCCCTTATTGGAAAATAGTTCATCACAGAAACCGGTTCCTGTGACGACTACACCAATTAGTGAGAAAGCTAATGATATTGATCATGAAACTTCAAATCAAGTTACTACCGAACCTCGTAGGTCAACCAGAGTAAGATCCGCACCAGAGTGGTATGGTAATCTTATTCTGGAGGTCATGTTACTTGACCATGGCAAACCTACGAATTATGAGGAAGCGATGATGAGCCCAGATTCCGCAAAATGGCTTGAGGCCATGAAATCTGAGATGGGATCCATGTATGAGAACAAAGTATGGACTTTGGTCGACCTGCCCGATGATCGACAAGCCATCGAGAATAAATGGATCTTCAAGAAGAAGACTGACGCTGATGGTAATGTTACTGTCTACAAAGCTCGACTTGTTACGAAAGGTTTTTGACAAGTTCAAGGGGTTGACTATGATGAGACTTTCTCACCCGTAGCGATGCTTAAGTCTGTCTGAATCATGTTAGCAATTGCCGCATTTTATGATTATGAAATTTGGCAAATGGATGTCAAAACTGCATTCCTGAATGGATTTCTGGAAGAAGAGTTGTATATGATGCAACCAGAAGGTTTTGTTGATCCAAAAGGTGCTAACAAAGTGTGCAAGCTCCAGCGATCCATTTATGGACTCATGCAAGCCTCTCGGAGTTGGAATAAACGCTTTGATAGTGTGATCAAAGCATATGGTTTTATACAGACTTTTGGAGAAGCCTGTATTTTCAAGAAAGTGGGTGGATGCTCTGTAGCATTTCTAATATTATATGTGGACGACATATTGTTGATTGGAAATGATATAGAATTTCTGGATAGCATAAAAGGATACTTGAATAAAAGTTTTTCAATGAAAGACCTCGGTGAAGCTGCTTATATATTGGGCATCAAGATCTATAGAGATAGATCAAGACACCTAATTGGACTTTCACATAGTACATACCTTGATAAAGTTTTGAAAAAAGTTCAAAATGGATCAAGCAAAGAAAGGGTTCTTGCCTGTAATACAAGGTGTGAAATTGAGTCCGACTCAATGCACGACCACTACAGAAGATAGAGAGAAAATGAAAGATGTTCCCTATGCTCCAGCCATAGGCTCTATCATGTATGCAATGATGTGTACCAGACCTGATGTGTGCCTTGCTATTAGTTTAGCAGGGAGGTACCAAAGTAATCCAGGAGTGGATCACTGGATAGCGGTCAAGAACATCCTGAAATACCTAAAAAGGACTAAGGATATGTTTCTCATTTATGGAGGTGACAAAGAGCTAGTCGTAAATGGTTATGTTGATGCAAGCTTTGACACTAATTCAGACAATTCTAAATCACAAACCGGATATGTGTTTATATTAAACGGTGGAGCTGTCAGTTGGTGCAGTTCTAAACAAAGCGTCATGGCGGGATCTACATGTGAAGCGGAGTACATAGCTGCTTCGGAAGCAACAAATGAAGGAGTCTGGATGAAGGAGTTCATATCCGATCTAGGTGTCAAACCAAGTGCATCGGGTCCAATGAAAATCTTTTGTGACAATACTGGTGCAATTGCCTTGGCAAAGGAATCCAGATTTCACAAGAGAACCAAGCACATCAAGAGACGCTTCAATTCCATCCGGGACCAAGTCCAGGTGGGAGATATAGAGATTTGCAAGATACATATGGATCTGAATGTTGCAGACCCGTTGACTAAGCCTCTTCCACGAGCAAAACATGATCAACACCAAGGCTCCATGGGTGTTAGAATCATTACTGTGTAATCTAGATTATTGACTCTAGTGCAAGTGGGATACTAAAGGAAATATGCCCTAGAGGCAATAATAAAGTTATTATTTATTTCCTCATATCATGATAAATGTTTATTATTCATGCTAGAATTGTATTACCCGGAAACATAATACATGTGTGAATACATAGACAAACATAGTGTCACTAGTATGCCTCTACTTGACTAGCTCATTGATCAAAGATGGTTGAGTTTCCTAACCATGGATATGAGTTATCATTTGATCAGTGGGATCACATCATTAGGAGAATGATGTGATTGACTTGAACCATTTAGTTAGCTTAGCACTTGATCATTTAGTATGTTACTATTGCTTTCTTCATGACTTATACATGTTGCTATGACTATGAGATTATGTAACTCCCGCTTACCGGAGGAACACTTTGTGGGCTACCAAACATCACAACGTAACTGGGTGATTATAAAGGTGCTCTACAGGTGTCTCCGAAGGTACTTGTTGAGTTGACATATTTAGAGATTAGGATTTGTCACTCCGATTGTCGGAGAGGTATCTCTGGGCCCTCTCGGTAATGCACATCACTATAAGCCTTGCAAGCAATGTAACTAATGAGTTAGTTACGAGATGATGCATTACGTAACGAGTACAGAGACTTGCCGGTGACGAGATTGAACTAGGTATTGAGATACCGACGATCAAATCTCGGGCAAGTAACATACCGATGACAAAGGGAACAACGTATGTTGTTATGCGGTTTGACCGATAAAGATCTTCATAGAATATGTGGGAGCCAATATGAGCATCCAGGTTTCGCTATTGGTTATTAACCGGAGACGTGTCTCGGTCATGTCTACATAGTTCTCGAACCCGTAGGGTCCGCACGCTTAAAGTTAGATGACGGTTATATTATGAGTTTATGTGTTTTCATGCACCGAAGGTAGTTCGGAGTCCCGGATGTGATCACGGACATGACGAGGAGTCTCGAAATGGTTGAGACATGAAGATTTATATATTGGACGACTATATTCGGACACCAGAATGGTTCCAGGGGTTATCGGATATATACCGGAGTATCGGGGGGGGGGGG
>NC_057801.1:446767674-446798417 GCF_018294505.1 Triticum aestivum | reverse complement strand
ACCGGAACCCCCCGGAGGTTATTGGGCCTTATGGGCTCAAGTGGTGGAAGAGGAGAGGCGGCCAAGGGGTAGCCGCGCGCCCCTTCCCCCCCCCCCAAGTCCGAATTGGACAAGGAGGGGGCGACGCCCCCCGTTTCCTTTCCCCGCTCTCTCATTCCCTCTCCTCTCCTACTCCAACATGGAAGGGGGGAGTCCTACTCCCAGCGGGAGCAGGACTCCTCATGGGGCGCACCAAGGGTGGCCGGCCCCCTCCCCCTCCTCCACTCCTTTATATACAGGGAGGGAGGCACCCCCTTGAGACACAACAATTGATCCCTTGGATCTCTTAGCCGTGTGCGGTGCCCCCCTCCACCATAATCTACCCCGATAATATTGTAGTGGTGCTTAGGCGAATCTCTGAGTCGGTAGAACATCATCATCATCACCACGCCGTCGTGCTGAAAGAACTCTCCCTCAAAGCTCGGCTGGATTGGAGTTCGAGGGACGTCATCGAGCTGAACGTGTGCTAAACTCGAAGGTGTCGTGCGTTCGGTGCTTGATCGGTCGGATCATGAAGACGTACGACTACATCAACCGCGTTGTGCTAACGCTTCCGCTTTCGGTCTATGAGGGTGCGTGGACACACTATCCCCTCTCGTTGCTATGCATTACCATGATTTTGCGTGTATGTAGGATTTTTTTTGAAATTACTACGTTCCCCAACAAATTTTCCATGTGTAAAATTCTTATTGGCCGAAGGAACCACGTGTCAGGCCTGCGTTGGGATAGATGTCATCGATCCAATGGGCGGGACGTGCCTATGATACGTCGACACATGGCACGGCCCAATAGTGGCCCATTTAGGTTAAAAGGCCAGTCCGTTTGACTTGGTTAAAAGTTAGCGGGCCGGCCCACGGAAAGCCTGTTAACGGCTTGTTCGTATATTGCCCATTTACGACCTGGGAACTCACGACCCGTTATGGCCTATCTAAATTAGGCTCAATAGCGTCATGTGGGCTATCCAATATGATTCCAGCCCGTTTTCACTTTCGACCCATGTATGGCCCATGATGTCTTTCGTCCCGTATGAGGCCTTTTGTATATCTGGGCCCTTTAACAGACCGTAGCAATTCTGGCCCATAATGAAAGATATACTATTTTGGACCCATTAACGACCATTATTAAGTTGCGTTGTTTCAGGCCTGTGTTAACTTTCGGCCTACTAAGGGCCCAAAAAACTCTTGGGCTCATTTCTAGGCCACGACTACTTATTGTCTGTAACTGGCCTGTTCGGGTAATGGGCCAAATTCAGCCCGTGGTTACAGCCGCTCCGTTTGTGGCCGGTTAACACATTGGGCCGTGTTCATCCTGTCATGTAATCCATCCCATTAACGAACCAGGTATAGGTAGAAAAGGGGTATAGTATGTCTCATGGAAAGGGCGATAGTGGGACGAATAGTTCATCGTGTAAGTGTTACGAATAGATAGGAGTCTTGACTCCGTCCTTCGAAAAGAAGATGGTTCACGCTAAAGGTGACTAAAGGCAGAGAATTCTGTATGCCAAGAAGAAAAGAAAGTTTGTAGGGGTGAGAATCCTGTTGATAGAATTAAGCCCGTGCTGTCTTACGGCATGCTAACGACCCGTTATGGTCTGAGCCCATAAACAGACGGTTTAGATTTTGTCCCATTTACGGCCCATCCTGCGGTCCGATTTTGTCCCATGATCAGTATGGCCCATGGATCCTAAGGCCCGTAGGAGGCCCATGGATCCTAAGGCCCGTAGGAGGCCCATGGATCATATGACCCGTACGAGGCCCATGGATCCTACGGCACGCATGAGGGCCATGTTTACCACGAGACGTATGTGGCACATTGTTATTGCGGCCACTAGCAAACCAGGGAAAAAGAGCTGTAGTGCCTAGAAGCAAACAAATAAACAAGATTACATGAAATAGATAAGCAAGCAACTAATACTAGGCTATTATGGCGATTACACATATTACATCCATTGGGCATCTAAGTTTGCCACCAGTGCAAATATAGGGAACAACAAAGCAACATGCTGGCAAGAAGCTTAGCAAGCTTATTAGCTTTCTCTTGTCTGGTGCTAAAATCCTCCGACTCTTGCCGTTGCACCAGAAAGTATGCACCTAAATTCTGCAGGGACTTCCTCAGTCCTTCGACTTCTTGTTGCAGCATAGTCGACCGACATCTTTCACCTTGTAGCTGAGACTCAAGAAGCTGAACTGATTCAGGCAGCGAGTTCGAAGAGCTAGTGCCATCGGTAGTGGCCAGTAACTCAAACACTACATCAAGGTAGGACTTTGGGGTTGTATAACTGTCTTCAAGATAGTTTTTATCAACTTTCTTGGAGACCATCAGGGTTGTCTCACTATCTTGAACGTTATCTGCATTACTGTGGCACCCTGGCTCAGAGGAATTGGAACACACTATATTCCAGCCTAGAGATCAAGTCTTCTGGAATACGACACTGCTTGGCATAGAACGAATCAACTCTTATTACCATTAATACAAGTACAAGAGTTTGGATATTACAAGGGATTACATTGGCACGGAGACACTATGCCTGCTAAGGTGGCTCTATGCTAGCAGCGGAACAACTCATAGCAGCGGAACATCGACAGTGGTGATGGACTCCACTATGCAGGGACTCTGGCTGGGATACGAACTAGCTCACAGACTCGGGATCCTCGACAAACAATTAATCATGACATAACCTACAATCTAGCATGACACGCCAGGTGAGTACTTTGAGTGTACTCTCAAGCTCACAGTAACCAAAGCAATCAAGACAAACAATAACATGGCATTTACAGGTTGATTTCCAATGACGACCATGCTACTACTAGAACAACATGAGAGTGAGCATGTCATGTACATATTACTCATGATATGAAGATTATGATACTAGCACTAGCATCAGGGGGAGTCGATGTTTAAGGTCTCATGGACCAACTTACTCATCTCAGAGGTTATGTCATAACCACCATATGTATCAAACTTACCGTCGTGATCATGACATGATCACCTCATGAACAACCAACATCAGTATCAATGATACCATCGTGATCATCACATGACCACAAGTAGCTCGATCTTATCTGTGATCGTCTCATGACCACATAAAGACCAACTAATATAACTCCTTACCACATGGAACCGAGGTTTTTTATTATCCAGGTTATTATTACTGTTGACCCATAGTGTGACCTACTATGAACTGTGTCCATAACCGAGGACATGACTATCGATAGATTATACACTCCACAAAGGTTAGTACACTAGACCCACACTATGGAACTCATGGACTTGTACTTTAGTACATGCTCCCATTTGGGTGGACCAACGATGTTCCAACAAACCAATCTATTGCATGACACTCTCCCGGCCACTCTGACAAACTCCCCTTTGGGCTATGTCATGGGTGTCCCCGATGTCAACTCGTGACATCCACAACCGTTGTGGCCGCCACCGTCGTGGCAAAACTAAACTTTATCGTCACAAACGGGGACCTCAGTATACCATTCAACTCGGGCACACAAGGTTATTGTCGCCTACCGGGCTAGGGTAGCACATGCACATAACCTTCCCTAGTTGGAGGTGCCGGCAAGAGGCATGAAAATAGAATGAATTAGGGCCTCCTCATCCAGGCAAGTGTGGTTGCACTTGTGAGCTCGATTTGGTGGCACCATGACTCAACCAACAGATTTGTTCAAGTTCAACTATTGTCAGGTTTAACTTCAATGGTGATGAGCTGAGCCATAACATGATGAAATAACAATGCATATGAACATGATATCAACAAAAACATGGATGGGCAACACAACCATTTAACATATGAATCTTATCATCAACAACAATAAATCATTTGGTCTACTGGATGCAAATGACCATGGCATAGTGATGATCATGAATCTCACAAGTATTTTCATAACAAACCATACTATTCATGTGAGAAATCATTATCACTAGCATCGAAAATAACTACAAGAATTGAACATGAGAATAATAACATTAGCAATTAATCAGTTAACTAACTAGATGCAAATGAACATGGCATAAGGATAAGCATAGATTTACAAGCATTTACATATCATTCATAATGATTACATGAGCAAAGAATTATTCAAATATTCAATTTAAAACCATGGATATTACAATTCCATCATGCAAGTGGCTATTGTGGCTTGCCTCGGGTTGATGGAATCATCGGGAAGAAATGTGAGGATCTCGCGGAAAGATTCGCCAGAAAAGTTTCTCCCTCGAAGGGGGCTGAATAAGGGCAGGGGAAAATGGTTATTTTCGGTGCATGACAACATCATGAAAATGATACCAACAGAATGGGGTCGACGAACAGAGAATATGGGCTTTTGAATCACCTGATTCAGAGTTACGCTTGAAAAGATATGACGGTTCGTTCATTAGGCAGAAAAACAAATAAAAATTGTCTCTTTATGTTCTTAATGGGTGAACGCTCGCAATTTAGAGGTTTAGGCTGCGGGGCTAAAACTGAAGGCTTTATTTTAAAAAATATGCTTTCATCAAAGGGAAAGCGCATTGTGCTCTAGAGTTTCCCTTGCTTACGTTTCCAGAACGCGAAGGCGCGTTTTGCCGAGTGCGTCTCCACTTAAGCGCATGGGCCTAGTAGGCTGGGTTGCTGACGCACGGGCCCCACTGGTGCTCCTTCTCTCTCCCCGCCTCCTTCTCCTATACCTCTTGATGGAGTGAGGCCAAGCGCGTCCGGCGCTCGCCCCAGCGTCACCGGCCACGTCTAGCCGGGGTCCGGTCACCGGTAGACTCGGGAGGAGGCGCGCCCACCTGGCCTAGTCACGAGGAGGGCTGGGACAACAACGGCTTGGAGGCTCGCGGATGAGGCCATCGTCAGTCTTGGTTTCGTGCGTGAGCTCATCCCAGAGATGAACTGAGGGTAGGGGGAGGTCTTCCGGGTCTTGGTGGTGTTGAAGGTGGAGAAAGGAGGGAAGAGGGGTTTGGCATTTCTTGAATTTGAGCGGAGGGCAGCGGCGACCATGGTGGCCAAGGCGAGCGAGGAGGGGCTCCGGAGGTGAATGGTTGCGTCTGGGAGGGAGATGGGAGTGCGTTGGGGAGGATGAGATGCTTGGGGGGCCGCTGGGGCCCCTATTTATAGACCAACCATGGTGAGAGGAAGGGCATGGCCATGGCGATGCGTGTGCCGGCGCTCTGGAGGGAGGAGGCCACGTGGAGGGAGGGGCACAATGTCGAGAGAAGCCACGAAGCAGAGGAAATCTCGTAGGGGCTTCTAGAGAGCTCGAGGAGGAAGAATATAGGGGGAAGATGATGATGGACATGGGCTCACCATGCGGGTGGCACGCCGAGGAGGAAGGAGGATGGGGAGAGGTGTCCAGAGGGGGCACATGGATGGAGGAGAGGTTGGGCAACACTGTAAACATGGTGCGATGGCGAGAGTGCGAAGTTTGGGCGGTGGCCGAGGGCCCCAATGTCTAGAGCACGTCATTTGTGTAGGATCCAAAGTATGACAGGAGGGGGGAGTGATTAGATTACTTGCCCAAATAAAACATAACCTTTTCCCAATTTTAGCTGTACGCATATCTTAGCAATTATGAAAAGTCAAGCAACACCCTATACATGCAAGTCTAAGAGTATAGTAGTGAAATGTAAGACATAGCACATGTAAGTAAAGGTAAGGGTTTGGAGAAGGCAAACGCAATGGGGACACGAAATTTTTTGGCGTGGTTCCGATAGGTGGTGCTATTGTACATCCACGTTGAAGGAGACTTCAACCCACGAAGGTAACGGTTGCGCGAGTCCATGGAGGGCTCCACCCACGAAGGGTCCACAAAGAAGCAACCTTGTCTATCCCACCATAGCCATCGTCCACGAAGGACTTGCCTCACTCGGGTAGATCTTCACGAAGTAGGCAATCTCCTTACCCTTACAAACTTCTTGGTTCAACTCCACATCATGTCAGAGGCTCCCAAGCGATACCTAACCATTCTAGGAGACACGACTCTCCAAAAGTTAATAGATGGTGTGTTGATGAACTCCTTGCTCTTGTGCTTCGAATGATAGTCTCTCCAACACTCAACTCTATCTCACATATTTGGCTATGGTGGAAGAAGGATTTGAGTGGAAAGCAACTTGGGGAAGGCTAGAAATCAAGGTTCAAATGGTAGGAATGGAATCTCTTGATCTCAACACATGAGTAGGTGGTTGTCTCTCAGAAAAGGAATGGTGGAAGTGTAGGAACGTTCTAATGGCTCTCTCTTATGAGGAAGAAGGGGTGGAGGGGTATATATAGCCCCCACACACAATCCAACCGTTACACACTTTTGACACAACTAGGTGGCACCGATCAGAAATCTCGATGGCACCAACCTATGTAAAAATATGAACGTTAGGAATCTCGATGGGCCGACGGTAACAACTCGGAGGAACCGATGTGCAAGGGCTTAGGGCAAACCTTGTCTCGGTGGCACCGATTGCATCATCTCGG
This sequence comes from Triticum aestivum, assembly GCF_018294505.1. Lineage (NCBI taxonomy): Eukaryota > Viridiplantae > Streptophyta > Magnoliopsida > Poales > Poaceae > Triticum > Triticum aestivum. The sequence goes on along the minus strand of NC_057801.1, from coordinate 446,791,924 downwards.
TGGGACCGAAGTGAAGCAATAAGGCAACAGAGAGTTGGCAACCATCTCGATGGTACATATTACAATTCTTGGTGGGACCGAAATAATTGCAACAAGCAATAGAGAGCTGGCAAGGCCATCTCGATGGGACCGAGATCCATATCGGTGGATCCGATTTGTTAGGGTTTGGTAGTGGCTAAGTCTAGATGAACTCGGTGGCTCCGGATAGAAAATTTCACCGGGGCCAAGTTGGAATGTAGGGTTTGGACATATTTGGATGGAAAAAGTGGTTGACGTTTTTGGAGCAATATCATTACGCACTTGAGCAAAAAGACTATTAAGCATCACCTCATCCCCTTTTAATAGTATTGGTTTTCCTATGGACTCAATGTGATCTTGTATCACTTAGCCAAAATGTAGAGTCTTGAGCTTTTGCCAATCCATTTCCTATCATTTTGAGGGGTCCACAATCACTAGTCCTTGCCATGCCAATCATCGAACATCCTGAAATATTTAACTTAAATGGACATTAGTTCAGTGAGATATATGTTGTTATGAATTACCAAAACCGCCCAGGGATTAGTTGCACTTTCAATCTCCCCATTTTTGGTAATTGATGACAACATATAGATCAGAGCTTCGACAAATGATTAAATGAATGAAATACATAGTCACTTTGAGAAGTATTTGATAAGCAAGAGCGCCCCCTAAATTTGTGCATTATAAAGAATTTGTATTTGATTGCAAATGCACAATCAATTAGGATCATGGGTCACTCTTCCATGTCACATACAACTTGGTGGAGCGCACAAAATGATATGAATGGAATAGTAAGTACGCATAAAAAAACATAAGTGAATGACCATACAAGAATAATGATAAGGATAGGCATTAAGCATCACATGAAGCATTGTATGATCAATCACACATAACCAAAGTATCTTATATGCATAACGAGCAAAGTAGCATGGATAAACATACATAGTAGAAGAAATTCAATAAAAACCAATGAGCAAAAGCGAGACACACACACACTCTCTCGTAGCCTAATGATCTACAAATTCTCCCTCTTTGGCAACAAGTACCAAAAAGTTCGAATAGGTAAAGCACTATACGTCTCTCTAGGCACGATCCTTGGCGGGCAGCTCCAGTGTGCATAGATGGCATTGAGAGAAGTGCATCAGCAAAGGCTTCATATGACGTCCGCTGAGCTGGTGGCATAGAGACTGGAGGTGGCACTGTAGAAGCAGCAGGTGTGGAGTGAGTAGTCCTCGTGTCTGCAACATGCACTGCAGCAAATCTTGGTGCTCTAGGTACTGCCTGGTATCTCTCAGTTGTTTCTCCCTCATCTCCACTGTCATAAGCTCTGCTGTGTCAACATCATGCCTGAGCTTCTCCACAATAGTGTGTACCTCAGTGATCTTCACATCAAGATCATATATCTTTGACTCAACTACCCGTTCTAATCTCTTCTAGTTCTTGGAGAGGTTGGCCAGACTTCGCTCAATCCTCGGGGTGGATTCCAGAAGATAAGTCATCTGGTCATTCCTCGTCTTGAGGTTGGCTATGGGAGCATTTGGAGCAGATGCCTCCTAAGCTGCTTTTGCTGCTGTAGCTTCCTGGATCTTCTCTTGGGCTTGGGCAGATGTAGGGTGTGAAGGGTCCATCACCACTACATTGTCCTCAAACTCTGGGTGCAGAGGGAGATGCTCATGATCAAGTAGATATGTGCTCGTTCCAACCTTGGAGTTGATGAGCAACTGAATGTGAGGAGCAAATCCAAAAGATCTCTTCTAGTCAGCTGCAGTTCTCTTGATTGTCTTAACAATAAGGCTCATTACTTTGAACTTCTGCGGTGTGTCAAACAAATGTAGCAAGTTGATGGAGTGGCCATGGATCATCTCCAGACTTGGGAAAAAGAGTGTGCCTCAAGATTGTGTTGGTGGTGGCCAAACCAGCTAGCAAATGCTTCACAGAACCAAACTTATGTGTCTCGACATCTTTCTCAGGAATAGGCTTGTACATGTTAGCCATAGAGTTGTGATCCATCTTGGGTTTTGCATAGACATCAATATCATCCTCCTCCTATTCTGGAGCAGCAATAAGATCAGCCCATTCTGAGATGGTTGATTGGTATCTAGATCCCTCAATCTCCATACTATTCTCCCATCAAGATAAAAGTGTGCAGTGGAGTAGAATTGCATGATCATCTCATCATTCCACTTTATGAGCTTCCTTCCAACAAAATCTACAACACCTATAAGCTTGAAGCTTTCATGAACATGGGGGAAGTTTTCTTCATTTGCGTCAATACAGTTCCAGTCCACCCACTTCATATCCCTAACTATTGGCTTCTTCTCAAGCAGCACAATCTCATAGAAATCTTGTTGCTCTCGTGTGTGAAAATGATAATCACAAGTTGTCCTCCTCCTTGCAGCATATGGATCTGACAATCTCCACTAGGTAGTCCTTTGTCCTTCCTCAGCATCATGTTCTCTTCAACAGGATGTGTTTTTTCATGATCAGGGATCTTGGATCTCAACCTCCTAAGCACTAGTGGTTTATCATCTATCTCAACTTCAGGCACCGGGGCATTGTTCTTCTCACTAGCAGAAATGTTTCTTGTTGATCTCTTAGGTGCTCGAGATTTGGGCTTGGACTTGGTGGTTGCATCAACTTCATTGCATCAGTCATGAGCTTCTGAGTCTTGGCTGGAGGTGCACCATCTGCTGGTTCCTCCTCCTCATTAGCAACCATGGAGGGTTTGCCAATGACATAAGCAGTAGTCTTGCTTGCCCTCTTCTTCTTCTTTCCCGCAGCAGCTATCTCTATGTCACTTGGATCCTCAAGTGTAAATGTCATGCGTTCCCTTGGAGTTGTGGCCTTTATGCCTTGGAGAGTGGGGCTTTCCTCACATCTATTCTCTCCTTGGCACTACCTGAAGGTCTTGAGCTAGCTGTTGTGCCATACTCTTTAGCAAGCACCACTTTCTTCTTCTTTGATGTGGCCTCACTAGCCACAAAATCCTCAGCTCATCATCTGAGGTTCTCTTCTTCCTTGTCCTTGTGGCAGCCTTGGGCAGTACTGGTGAGCTCCTCCTTCCTTCATAGTAGCTGCCCTCAGGACTAGATCCTTCATTGAGATCCTCATGTTGTTTTGACACATTCTGGCTGTCACTAGCACTTGACATCTTGCAAGCACACCCTATGAATAGATAGGTATGGGAAGAGTAGATGAGTCATCACAAAAAACAGATATATTTTATATGAAAATTGAGTTAAAATCTTAGTTTTAGGTTTTCACAAAATGCATTTTGGATCCACCAAGTTGATAATCTCGGTGATACTGAAGCACTCAACAGAACCAATACACACCATTTCAGTCAGACCAAGATGTGATTCGGTGTCTCCGAGATGCTCCATTAAAAGAAATTATTGCAAAACTATACCATGATCCATTAAAAGAAATTATGTCAAAACTATACCATGCTCCATTAGGAGATCCAAGAATACCAACTATACCATGCTCCATTAAAAGAAATTATGTTAAAACTGCTTTATGTGATTTGGGAGTTGGTGTTAGTGTTATAGCTTTCTCTTTATACAAAATACTTGACTTGAATAAACTCACACCTATCATTGCAAATGGCTGACAAATTAACTGCCATATTGATCGGTATTTGTGAGGATGTGCCCGTTGTTGTTGCAAATGTTACTATCTTAACAGACTTTGTTATACTTGAGATGTCCGAGGACGACAATATGTCGATTATCCTTGCTAGACCCTTTTTGAACACTGCAGGGGTTGTTATTGATTGCAATAAAAGCAAAGTCACTTTTCATATCAATGATAATGAGCATACAATGCACTTTTCAAAGAAAGAATTTCAAGTGAATGGTATTAATGTTATTGAAAAGTCTCCAACAATTACTATTGGAAGTTTTCAACTCCCTCTTCCCACTGCCAAAAAGAAATATGAAATACTTATTGTGGGGGATATGCATATTCCCGTTGAGGTAACTTAGTGTTTTACGAAAGTTCTTTGGGTTCATGCTAATCGAAAGTCGTTGTTAATAAGACTTGATCAACCTTATTAATGGATTATTTCCGAGAGGCACGTGGTCGATGAATTTAGTAAACACAACCTTCTGTCCCTACTTTTTGTTTTTTGTTATTTTTTAGTTAAATACAATAAAATGCTATGTTTATCCTGTTTTCTAAATTTTTCATGCAATAAAAAAGTGCCCCAAAATAAAAGTGCTATGAAATTTTGACACATTTTTTTTTGAATATTTAAGAATTTTTGATACAAAAAACATCAGAGGGGGTGCCCCTGGTGCCCACTAGGTAGCAGGGCGCGCTAGCTACCCAAGGCGCGCCCTGGTGGGCCCACAAGGCCCCCTCATTTATCCCCTCAGCTCACTTCATCACCTACCTCCAAAAAATCACACTAGCTCTCTCTCGCGCATTCTTGCTCACAAACCCGCGGATTTCAATCTCTTTGCTCGAAGCCCCATTTCCGAAACTGTTTTAGGGGATTGCTACTTGGTATGTGACTCCTCCATTGCTCCAATTAGTTTTTGTTCTAGCAGTTTATATTTTGAGTAATTAGCTACTCTTGGTGCTGTTGTAAATGAGCTTGCATGTTGAATTCCTTGAGTTCCAAGTAGATTGAATGCTTGATATAGCCTCTAGACATCCATATGAGTAGTTTCTAGCAATCCTATGAAGTTTTGTTGACAAAATTTTATGGGTCAAACAATTTCAGAAATTTGTTCATAGGAAGATTTACCTTTTTCGAAGGAGTTCATCTAAGAAGAATGCCAAGGGAGTCACTGGTGAATCATCAGCTGGTGACATCAACACTCCGCGATGGATGGAGGTCTGGTCGTGCGAATGGGCGCACATTGCCTTCATGGAAGAAGCCGGATTCCACCAAGAGTTCACGCAATTCATTGCAAATGCTAGACTTACCGACATCCTCGCAGATGAGTCTGACCAACACCACACCCTCACGAACTCCTTTGTGCAAAAAATTTATTTCCTGAATAGGCATGAACCTCCTGCGGTGCGGTTTAATTTATACTCTGAAACCCGTCAGATACCGCTCACCGAATTTTGTGAGATATGTATAATTCCCTCTAACGGGGAATTAAGAGAGCCTAGGCCGACAGAGTTTGAGGACTTCCTACTCACTTTGATAGTGGGTGATGAAAGGGGTGTGTCGAAAGCCACAACCACTAGTGTGCAGTTTCCTTCTGTGCACTACTTTGCTTTATTTATTATGAAGTGTTTGACTACTAGAGAGAAGGGAAGTATACTTAGTGCCCCTTGAGGGAGTCCTGGATTAGGGGGTATCCAGACAGTCGGACTGTGTGCAACGTCCGGACTATTGAAGCGTGAAGATACAAGACTCAAGACTTCGGCCCGTGTCCGGATGGGACTTTCCTTGGCGTGGAAGGCAAGCTTGGCGATCCGGATATTATATTTCCTTCCTTGTAACCGACTCCATGTAAACCCTAGCCCTCTCCGGTGTCTCTATAAACCGGAGAGGTTGGTCCTTAGAAGGCCGATCACAATTACAATCATACCATCATAGGCTAGCTCCTAGGGTTTAGCCTCTACGATCTCGTGGTAGATCTACTCTTGTACTACCCATATCATCAATATTAATCAAGCAGGAAGTAGGGTTTTACCTCCATCGAGAGGGCCCGAACCTGGGTAAACATCTGTGTCCCTTACTCCTTGTTACCATCATCCTTGATGCACAGATCGGGACCCCCTACCCGAGATCCGCCGGTTTTGACACCTACATTGGTGCTTTCATTGAGAGTTCCTCTGTGACGTCGCCACAAGGTTTGATGGCTCCTTCAATCATCATCAGCAACGTTGTCCAGGGTGAGGCTTTCCTCCCCGGACAGATCTTCGTGTTCGGCGGCTTCACACTACGGGCTGATCCACTCGGTCATCTGGAGCAGATCGTGTTAGGATCCCCGGATAGTTATGATGAGCATGGCTTGGACCTGGCGTCAGACGATGCTCGGGATATTACCCCGGCAGAAGCCTCGGGTCTAAATCCGGGGCAGGTTGCATTGCCTAAGGACGGAGGGCTAGTCCCTGTCCCGCAGGCCATACCCTCATTGGCGATAGAGACGAACACAGGTCTCACCTCCGCGGGAACAAGTGACTCCGGACCCTCGGATTCATATCCGGATGTAGGTTCCACTCCGCGCGTCCCCGAGCCCGCCGATCCTGGTTGGGCTCCGGTGATGGAGTTCACCGCGGCGGACATCTTTCAGCATTCGCCCTTTGGCGACATACTAAACTCATTCAAAACCCTCTCTTTGACAGAGAACTTCGGGCCGAACTATGTAAGGCTCGAGTGGGAAGCAGGCGACGAAGAAATTTGTTACCCACCCACCACCCACTTGATAGCCATGGTTGATGATTTATCCGACGTGCTTGACTTCGACTCCGAAGGCATCGACGGTATGGACGACGATGCAGGAGAAGACTCAAAATCTATGGGGTACCGGATTCTCGCCTCGTCACATGACATATACATGGTGGATACGCCCAAGGAAGGCGACTGTGACAATCCAGAAGATAACACCCCTGGGCAGAAACCAAAGCGACGGTGCAGACGCCGTTCCAAATCCGGCAATAGTAACAACATCAGCAAGAGCGCCAGAAGAATGGATACTCCGGTCAACCCTGAAGGCAATAACAACCAAATAGAACCAGCGATGGAGTAGGACGAACCAGGTCACGCCGAACATAGCCCGGAGCGTACGCCCGAAGAAAACGATCCAGAAGGACGAGTTCATCAAACCGGCCCAGAACAAGAATATAGTCCGGACGACGACGCATTTATCGTTCCGGAAGAACGCGTGGAATGAGAGAACCTCCACAGAAATCTTATGGCCACAGCGAGAAGTCTGAAGAAGCAGAAGCAACGGCTTAAAGCCGCACAGGAAACACTCAATCGCAGATGGAACAAAGTGCTAGACACCAAAGAAAGATATGGCGACGATCGCCATACAAAGAGCTACCCAAAACGCAAGCTACTGCCGGAATTCGATGACGAGGCCGTTCCACCGAAGAATAACACGACCAGGAGACCAGGAGTACCACTTCATAACCGCAATAAATCAGCTACCAAAGACGCCCACGATCTACATGAGCACCTGGAGAAGAAAGCTGGCGCAGCTAGGTCCATCTACATATCTAAAGGACACACCCCGGCGGGGGACCATGGTCATCAAAACAATTATGACAACCAAACACCAGTTCGGAATAAACACCGAACACAACAACAGCCGACGGCATGCCACAGCGCGTCCAGATACAGAGGGGCTGCTCACCCCCTGTGCTTTACTGATGAAGTACTGGACCATGAATTCCCACAGGGCTTTAAACCTGTAAACACAGAGGCATACGACGGAACGACATACCCAGGGGTCTGGATCGAGGACTTTATCCTCCACATACACATGGCTCGTGGGGATGACCTCCACGCCATAAAATACCTTCCCCTCAAACTGAAGGGACCAGCTCGGCACTGGTTGAAAAGCCTCCCAGAAAATTCAATCGGGAGCTGGGAGGAACTAGAGGACACTTTCAGGGCCAATTTTCAAGGGACTTATGTCCGGCCTCCGGATGCTGACGATTTAAGTCACATAATCCAACAACCCGGAGAGTCCGCCCGCAAGCTTTGGAACAGATTCCTCACTAAGAAGAATCAAATCGTTGACTGCCCGGATGCCGAAGCCTTAGCGGCATTCAAACATAGCATCCGTGATGAGTGGCTCGCCAGACACCTCGGCCAAGAAAAACCAAGGACAATGGCAGCCCTAACAAGCCTTATGACCTGCTTTTGCGCGGGAGAAGATAGCTGGCTAGCCCGTAAAGGCACCAGCGACCCCAGCACATCCGAAATAAGGGATGGCAACGGGAAGCCACGTCGTAATAAAAACAAACGCCAAAACAAGGAAGAGAGTCCGGATAACACAACGATTAATGCCGGATCCAGGGGCTCTCGACCTAACCAGCAAAACAAGCAATCTAAAGGCAGTAAAGAAGGACCGTCCGGTCTGAACAGAGTTCTGGACAGACTATGCCAAATTCATGGCACCTCTGACAAACCTGTGAACCACACGCACAGAGAGTGTTGGGTTTTCAAGCAGGCCGGCAAATTAAACGCTGAACACAAGGAAAGGGAAACACCAAGTGAAGACGAGGACGAACCTCACTAGCCGAACACTGGGGGACAGAAAAAATTCCCTCCAGAGGTTAAAACAGTAAACATGATCCACACGACTCGCACGTCCTTGGGAAGGCATGAACGCGCCCATAAAGACGCGCGCGATATAGATCCCATCGTACCCACACCTAACTACTGGATGACTTGTCCGATCACTTCCGATCGCCTGGACGGCCGAACTAGTATTCGGCGTGAAGGATCAAACGCCTTGGTGCTTGACCCAATAATCGACAGATACCATCTCACTCATGTCCTCATGGACGGCGGCAGCAGTCTCAATTTAATATATGATGACACTATCCGCAGGATGGGGATAGACTCATCCAGAATCATCAAGATCAACACCACCTTCGAAGGGGTGATACCAGGCGTTGAAGCCTACAGCAGGGGCTCGGTCATACTGGAGGTAACATTCAGCTCTCCAGGCAACTCCAGAAGCGAAGAACTAGTCTTCATCATCGCACCCTTCCAAAGCAGCTATCAAGCATTGCTTGGAAGAGCAGCCTTCGCCCGCTTCAACGCATCGCCGCACTATGGCTACCTTATACTTAAGATGCCCGGTCGACGCGGCGTCATCACCATCAGTGGAATAACAGAGCACTTTTCACGCGTAGAGGAATAGGCGACGGCCCTAGCGGCCGGACTATAAGCGGCCTCTAACAAAAATATACCGGGTCGTTAAGACCACGGACACGGTTAGACGAGTCCGGCAGCCCATATTAAACCAGGGCACTGTATATGTAATCCTATAGTGGACACCAGGAGCTAATAATAAAGCCCCACACTCGGCTCAACCTTATTGGCAGGCCAGCATCTCTACATTTTCTACTATCCATCGCATACTTACGTTGCAGCCTTTTCTGCAGACAATGTTCGCGCGATACCCTTCCAGGATGCGGCACAACGGAGACAAAGGCGACGTGTAGCAGGGCCCCGTTCAACAGGTTTCTTTTTAGATTAAGCCCCTGTGTAAACCTTTTCTATTGCCTCTTGTTGTTTTATCATCCCATGGGTTCCATACCCACAGAGGATACTGTCGTTTCTGGCATTTCGCCACGACAGATTAACGCACGTACCTGGAAATACAGGGTTTATAATGAATGGGCATTCTTGAGCCCATCATCTGTTATAATGTCTGAATACCTTCGGGAGTGTTCAGCGTCACGAGTTTGGCCTTATATGCATCAGCTCCAAATCATGTCTTTGGTCATGTTGGTTTTGCGCGGCTCCTGGGTTTGCCGCCTTGCGTTTCGTTATAATCAGATAAGGTGGCCAAAGGAGAACTACTGCGATTGTGCCCTGGTTATTCCGGATGAGCACCTCAGTAGAGAAAGCCGAAAACGGACTGTCATGATACAGCGAGAGACTGGTCAACCACTCGACGACTCACCGGAATCTTTAGGATTCCTTCGCATTAACGAAGGGCCATTTCCCAGCCAGGTACATACGCGCCCGTATTCAGATGCACGCGAAGGTACCAGGGGCTACATAGTAGCCCCAACGTTAGAATCCCGCGGCTAAGCAAAAGTGTTACAGCTATATACTCCGGTTGCCTAGTTCGACGTGCGATCACCTCCTTGCTGGACCAAGACATTGGATAAAGAGTGATTAAGCACATTTTTTCGCAAACACCCCCGCATTGTATGCATGGGGGCTGAAGCCAACGACTGCTATCTTTCGGATTACACACACACACACACACACACACACACACACACACATATATATATATATATATGTATATATATATAAACGGCCGCACAGGGGACACAATCATATTTTCAGACAAAAGTTATAAATATAACCTTCTAATAAAAATGCTTTACAATGATTTGAATCATCACTCGAAGAGGAGATTCTTCGGGCACTGCGCCTCTATCAGGCGGGCACCCTCCGTGACCTGTGCCAAGTAGTGCCCGGCCGGATACTGGCCCCCACCGGATCCTGAGACGCTACCATAGTGGCATCCATATCCGTCCAATACGCTTTAACGCGGGCAAGGGCCATCCGCGCACCCTCTATGCATGCTGACCTCCTCATGGCATCGATTCGAGGCACGGCCCCAAGGAACTATTGCACCAAACCAAAGTAACTGTCCGGCTTAGGCCCCTTTGGCCAAAGATGGTCTATTATAGACCGCATTGCAAGACCGGACAACCTGTGAAGCTCCGCTACAGCGGCCATCCTATCACTTAACGACAACGGGCGAGTGGGAGCATTGAACTGCGACCAGAAAAGCTTCTCCACCTCCTTCTCACCCTGATCTTTGAGGAACTCCACAACATCAGCCGTACTCTTCGCCAGGTCCGCGTATGCATTTGGCGAGCTCCAGCGTCCATCCAGGGGAGCATAGTTTGGATCGAAGAACTTCATCCGCAGCAAATAGGAGCCTCCAGCCGCGATCTTATCGGCCTGTTGAAGCTCCTCCCGCGCACTTCTGAGCTCGGTCCATATTTCCTTGGTGGCATTAAGTGCCTTGCTCAGGTCAGCCGATTTATCCTCATGCTCCTTTTTCAGGAGCTCATACCGGTCAGCGGCATTCTTTAACTCGATAGCCATTTCGGCTACCTTTTCCTCACTTCGGCGATGAGCAGCCTGTTCGGCTCTCAATTCTTCGACCGCCTTTAGGGCAGCCACATGGCTCACCCGAGCCTATTGCTTGGCTAGACCAAGTTCCGCCCTCAGCGCCTCTACGGCAGCAGCACCATCTGCAGTCCGAACATATTACATTACTATATGCCACCTTAAATATTTTCCATTGCAGGAAAGACAGGATACATACCTTGCGATTTATCCAGCCGCTCATTCATCAGAGTGATATCGGCATCAACCGAACCAATTTGCCTCGTCAGTTCGGCTACTTCAATGGACGGGCCGGCGGCCGGACCCACAGGTACCTGCACATACTTACAACAAAATCTTTGGATTATGATCCCCCGTTTGACACCTAAGGCGGGCAACCAGAGTCTCAGGGGATACTGGCTATATGGAGCACACCTAGCGCGTGCCTCACAATTAAAGAAATAGTGGATTATCCATTACATACCTCAAAGCCTCTGAGCAGGCTGGTGAATGCTTCATTCAAACCGCTCGTAGTGGATGAAATCTTCTTAAGCACCACACTCATCAACGAGCGGTGCTCCTCCAAGAGCATAGCTCGCTCCAGCAAGCCCGTTAGCACGTCCGGCCGGACATTGAACTGCGCCGAACTCTTCCCATCGCCCCCCATTGTAGCCAAGTGCTCCGGGTGCAGGGCGGCTGATAAATTGACTGCCGGATTCGACGGATCCGGACTCCTCCGTGATGACACCTCGGTGTCGCCCGCTTCATGAGTCGGAGAAGGGGGTGGGGTCTCGCTCTCCATCATCTCCGGAGGAAGGTCCCCCGAAGACGAACCCTGTTGAGAGGAGCTGCTGGTCAGACTGCAAAAATTTGAATCCTGGTTACTGACCAAGGAGAAACGCAGAACCTTCGGATTGTAGATTGACTTACAGCTCGGTGGAGGGCTGGCCCGTTGGAGGGCATGGTACGTCGAGGGTGCCTGTCGGGGCAAGGCCCCCTGGGGATGCCTTTTTCCCCAATTTGGGCATCTCTGCCTCCAAATCTTCGGAGGCGGCCCTCTTCTTCCCACGCGGGGAGGAGGCTTCGACCTCTCCTCCCCGACTATCCTTCTTGGGGGAGGTAGCCACTCCCCTGGTTCAGATGCATAGCGTGTGGGGTTCGGATTTTTCATCCCTCCTCTCGCCTTTCCTCGAGGGCATCCTGCTGAGTACTCGGTCAAGCATCTTGGCCATGGTGGGAGCGGGCGAGCCTTCGGGAAGTGGCGCCGGAAACCTGATTCTCTCCACCTTGCTGAGCCATTCCTGGGTGCGGATGATTTTCAGAGTAAACAATCATGATAAATATAAAACGGTGTGTCCGGTATCAAGGCTACTTACTCGAGTGTCTAGGCGATTGCAGCTTAGGCCCGCATCCTCGGTGGTGTCCGGACACGTTACTTTCCATCCAAAGAATAATTTGCACATCTCTTCGAGCTTCAGGCCAAATAAGTGCTTGACGGTCCGTGGACCCTCCAGATTGAACTCCCACATCCGGAGGGGCCGGCGTTGGCACGACAACATCCACTGGATCAACATCACTTACATTATGCTGACGAGATTAACGTCCCTTGCAAGAAGCTCCCGGATGCGATTCTGCAGTACTGGTATATCACCAGCGGGTCCCCAATTCCGCCCTACGTCTGTCCAAGACGCCAACTGTGACGGAGGGCCCGAGCGAAACTCGGGGGCAGCCGCCCACTTTGTGCATCTGGGAGCCGTGACATAAAACCACCTTTGTTGCCATACATCGGATACTTCTGGGAAAGAACCCTCCGGCCATGGGGCGTCGGCGTTTTTGCTTATTTCGGCACCTTTGCACTCCACATGTCGACCCCCGATCATCTTAGGCTTCACATTAAAGGTCTTGAGCCATAAGCCGAAGTGCGGGGTGATGTGAAGAAAAGCCTCGCACACGATAATGAACGACGAGATATGGAGGATAGCGTCCGGAGCCAAATCATGAAAATCCAACCCATAATAGAACATGAGCCCCCTCACGAAAGGATCGAGGGTGAAACCCAAACCGCGAAGGAAGTGTGGGACAAAAACAACACACTCATTGGGCTCCGGCGTGGGGATGACTTGCCCTGGGGCAGGAAGCCTGTGTTGGATATCTGCGGTTAGGTACCCGACCTCCCTAAACTTTGCAATGTCCTTCTCCTCGATTGAGGAGGTGACCCACCGGCCTTGAGGATCAGATCCGGACATATGGGAGGATTCCGGAGGGGTGGAGCTTAGGCTTTGGGTGTTAGAACTCGAGGTGCGAGAAGGCACAATGACGGTGAAGAAGGAGGCGTAGGTCTCGACCCCTTTATAAAGAGGGTGAATATCAAGAGTCCCCGGTGTGACCGTTTGAGGCTTATCTAAAAACACACAGGGTAATACCAACAGCCGTCATGGGGTCACACACGCTCATATTGATGGAAAATCCCGTAATAAAAGGGACACGATCTCTGCCTCGATGGACGTGCCAATAAAACCGCTTCGTAACATGAGTCGTTGTGGGGAAGGAAACGTCGGTTCACGTTGGACCGAGCCATGATGCAAGGGCACGACGCATGAAGATTGTCAGCAAATCAGATCTGTACCATACGAACATCATCTTGCAGATCCGGACATGGTCTATGTGTTCGATAACCCCTTTGGAGTATTCGGAGGAGGAACCCGCCTTGCAATGCCGAAGACAATACTGCGCGCCAGACTCATCATCATTGAAGCCTGGTTCAGGGGCTACTGAGGGAGTCCTGGATTAGGGGGTATCCAAACAGCCGGACTGTGTGCAACGTCCGGACTATTGAAGCGTGAAGATACAAGACTCAAGACTTCGGCCCGTGTCCGGATGGGACTTTCCTTGGCGTGGAAGGCAAGCTTGGCGATCCGGATATTATATTTCCTTCCTTGTAACTGACTCCATGTAAACTCTAGCCCTCTCCGGTGTCTATATAAACCGGAGAGGTTGGTCCTTAGAAGGCCGATCACAATTACAATCATACCATCATAGGCTAGCTCCTAGGGTTTAGCCTCTACAATCTCGTGGTAGATCTACTCTTGTACTACCCATATCATAAATATTAATCAAGCAGGAAGTAGGGTTTTACCTCCATCGAGAGGGCCCGAACCTGGGTAAACATCTGTGTCCCTTACTCCTTGTTACCATCAGCCTTGATGAACAGTTCGGGACCCCCTACCCGAGATTCGCCGGTTTTGACACCGACACCCCTGACCTCACCATTATACGTCATGCACTTCACAATGATCACACCTTTAACCTAGGGGCTATTGTTGCACGTCGTCTGCACATTAATAGAACTAAGGGTAAAATCCATGGTGGTATTTATGCCACTCGCCTAGCAAGATGTTTTAATTATTTGCCATGATGACTATCCTTTGCCCAGAGTTTATCTAGATCACTAGGTGATGGTGGCTCACCACTTTAGTGATGCTGCAGATTCTTTTAACAACATCCCGTTGCCTGCACCAGCTTTGTTTGATTCTCACACCAGGAACGGATACACCGTCGTACTAGTGGACATTATCGCTTACCTGAACGCCCAAGTAGCGGTGGAGGAAACTCAGGAGTGGGACGCTTAGGTGCCACCGCCACAACACTTTTACATGGGACCGAACGGCTACTACGGGTGGTGATTACCAAGCTAGCCAAAAGCATAAGCTTGGGGTGGGGGGTACATATTTCCACCGACATTACATTCATGTTCACACACTTCATTCCAGTTGTCGATGTTCATACTTTTTCATTGTATTATGTACCTTATCATGAGTTTGGCAAGGGGGTATGATAGTGACTAGGAGTGGATCACTACACAATGGTCAAAGTTATCCTTAGTTACCTAAGAGGACTAAGGAAATATTTCTCAGTTATGGAGGTGATAAAGAGTTCATCGTAAAGAGTTACATCAATGCAAGCTTTTACACCGATCCAGATGACTCCGAGTCTCAATCTGGATACATATTGAAAGAGGGAGCAATTAGCAGAGTAGCTCCATGTAGAGCATTGTAGACATAGAAAATTTGGAAAATACATATGGCTCTGAATGTGGCAGACCCATTGACTAAACTTCTCTCACAAGCAAAACATGATCACACCTTAGTACTCTTTGGGTGTTAATCACATAGCAATGTGAACTAGATTATTGACTCTAGTAAACCCTTTGGGTGTTGGTCACATGGCGATGTGAACTATTGGTGTTAAATCACATGGCGATGTGAACTAGATTATTGACTCTAGTGCAAGTGGGAGAATAAAGGAAATATGCCATAGAGGCAATAATAAATCTATTATTTTATATTTCCTTATATCATGATAAATGTTTATTATTCATGCTAGAATTGTATTAACCGGAAACTTGATACATGTGTGAATACATAGACAAAACACCGTGTCCCTAGTATACCTCTACTAGACTAACTCATTGATCAAACATGGTTAAGTTTCCTCTCCATGCACATGTCTTGTTATTTGATAAACGGGGTCACATCATTAGGAGAATGATGTGATGGACAAGACCCATCCGTTAGCGTAGCATAATGATCGTTCAGTTTTATTACTACTGCTTTCTTCATGTCATATATATATATATATATATATATATATATATATATATATATATATATATATATACACACACATCTGGGCTATTCAGTTACACGTAACATAATATTATTCTGTTACCCTACTTGAACTGACGGTTTCAGGCGGTTGTACTGATGTTTTCGAGCGGTATGAACTGATACTTCCATTTCTGTTTAACAGATCGTATTCTTTAGTTCAAAAAATGTTTACAATTTTTTTGTCGGAACAGGGCGTGTAATATATCGTTGGAAAGCTCTTGACAACTATATTTCAAGTATACTAAACATTTTTGAAAAATCATTATGGTTTAAGAGCAGTTTTGAAAAATCCATTTTTTTCAAAACCGAAAACGTGAATCATATTTTGGACTCAATTTTCAAATGGTTTGTCAGAATTGAGCAAATAAGATGGCGTTGGAAAGCTGGTGAAAATCCGCATCTTCCATATATCTATTGTTTTTCCAATTCCATACGATTTAAAAGTAATTTGAAAAACGGTGAAATTCTGGGCGAAACGTATTTTCACGATTTTTTGCAAACGGTTTGTCGGATTGACGCAAATGATACGATGTTGGAAAGCTATGGAAAATGCACAACTTTTTTGTATTGAAATGTTTTTCTAATTCCTTACGGTTAAAAACGAATTCGAATATAGTCAAATTTGATTTCAAACGCGATTTTTTTAAAGTTTGTCGAAATGAGGCAAATAATATACCCTTGGAAAGATATCAAAAATAAAAAACTTAGTCATGTTGAACATTTTCTCAAATTCGCAACCGTTGAAGAGTAATTTGGATTACGGTGAGACCCATCATACTGTTTTTCCGTCAGAAAAAACAGAGTACTTGTACTGATCTACATGTGCGTTTGTACTGATGTATTCTTCATAGACTAATTTTGAAAGGTTTTGAAAAAAGATTAATTGAATTGATGTCCATATGATTTTGTACTAAGCCTGTTTTAACATACTAGACTTTACTCTATTTTGGGTAATATTTTTGCTCGTAAGTTTTCAACGGTTTTATTGTATCGTCGCCCCTGTACTTGCATGGTTTATATCATCGAACTGAATGATATTTTTTTCAAAAGGAAAATGTTTTTTATTCTTTTTTTGAACTAAACATTTTTACAATGATGTTCTGTACTTCTCTTTTTTAACGACTTGTACTTTTCCCATTTGAATTGCATGGGGTTTCCTTTTGCTTGAACTTTTACAATTTGAATTTCTGTCATTTCTTTTATTCCGAACAGACCACCTTTTTTAACTCGTATTGATCAATATTTTTAATTAAACCATTTTTCCTTTCATTTGACAGAAATTTTTTCCACACATAATACATGTACATGAATCGTATTACCCATAGCACCAACCTCAACACAAAAACCATCGCCCTATTCTTGTACAGAACTTTGTAGATGTTTCTTTATACACATATTGAGTACTGATGCTATGTTTTTCTTTGAACTGGTATCAAATTTCTCTATACACATATTGAACTTTGTACGTGTTTCTTTATGCATTGATGATATAATACATGTTGAGCCGCTACACCATAGCTAAAAAATTTATCCATGTGAACTATTATTCATGTACACCATAACCAGGGAAAGATCAAAAGCCTCCACAACATCGACACCTGATTTGAGTACTCCTACCCCAGTTAAGCTAGGCCTTTCTTCTTCAGCAAAAGCCGCATAAGCACTTGCCTTTCTCACAGTCGCCAGGACCTGGAAAGATCTTCATGCATTCATCATTGCACATGCTATCTGTGCAAGGCTTACCGAGTTCAATGACCGTTGTTGCACAGAACTCAGGGGACACCCTGCTTCCCGATGATGGTTCCTTGGCCGAAACTCGTGCAGGTCCTAAACGGAAAGAAAATGCATCACAAAATTGACATTACTAAGTACTGACTTAGGTTTCATGTGCTCTATTTAATGAAACATATGAGAAAGTATACTGTGTCCAAGAATCAGCAGCAGAGCAGTAAAAGAAACACCTGATACAATGTGCAACTAGCTAGCACTCCTCCAAACCATGCCGAGTGAGAGTAATAGCTAATCTGCAACTACATAGTACTCCTACACATGCAAGCAAACCGCGGCGGCCGTGCATGAAATTAACATGTCATTTTTTTGATAGATGTAAGTTCAAGCATATGAGCCACATCAGCAGACACTAATTTCAAAAATCTACGTGTATACAATAAGTGGGAATATCTTTACAAGGTTCTACTAGTAAACCAATTCATCAATACACGTGCATAGATGTATGCATCTTACGTAAGTATGTAGATCAGGAATGGCCATCAAGCAAACATTGGTGTTTTGTGTATGTACTGCTAATCATCATGACCACCCGGCCGTGTAGGAGCATGGTGGCAGGGGCTAACCTCGATTCAGACATCATGATTTAAATGAACTCTCACTAGAAGTAATTTTTGTACTTCTCATGTAGTAATACATGGACTTGCTGTTGAGCATTAGTACAAGAACATCTAGTACTCCCTCCGGTCCTTTTTACTCTGCACATTGGATTTGCCGAAAGTCAAACTTTGCTAAGTTTGACCAAATTTATATTAGAAATTATTAGCATCTATAATATCTAATAAATATAATATGAAAACATATTCCAAGATGAATCTAATGATATTGGTGTTGTTATGTGAAAATCTATAATCTTTTATATAAACTTGGTCAAAGTTGGATGAGATTGACTTAAGACAAACCTAATATGCAGAGTAAAAAGGACCGGAGGGAGTACATATTGAATCAATGTTAATTTAGTAGTGAAGTACCCCCAGCCCCTGCAAAGTTTCAAATTTACTTCATCTCCACATTTTTTTTGTACTGAACGTGCCACAAATTTTGACCTGTCCAGGTGTTGCAAGCAAAGTTCCTGGAAAGTAAACTTTAGATTTGTCATCTCCACACTTTTTTCCGAACTATACTAGCCACATAATTTACATAAACTTTTTTCACATGCGAATATGAACAACAGCAAACAAGCATTTGAGCAACTCACAAGCACAAAATACAATGCAATTCTTTCCACACATTTGAGACGACGTCTTCATTTTTAGCAGATGAGATAGTAGTACAGGTGTTTAGGTTCAGTTTAAAAAAGAGTGGAGGGGCACCCAGGGGGAGAAGGAATGGGGATCATGCATCAACTTGGACTGTTGTCCGCGCTCCACTTTGACGGCTGCCAGTAACCATGGTGGATGGGCTTGTGGTCGAGGGCGGCCAAGGCGACCACCGGGGACTATAGGTGGTCTAGCTTGTTCTTGACAGCGAACTCACAATGAGGCAACGGTGAATCGCCTCGGCCAGCGGTGTTGGACCGCTGGACGCAGCGGTGCCAGACCACTCACCGGGACGAGGCAGAGTGGTGGTGGGGAGCATCGCCGAGGGCAGCCAGAAGAATGCACCTTTATTCATGTTTTTAATTCAAAGTTTTTTTAAGAAATAACTGAACCAAATGATCTTGAGCTGATGAAAAGGATGCATCTTGTCCTGATGTAAATTAGCACCATATAATATAACACTATTTTTTCATATGAGGCAAGACAACTAAGATTGAGAGAATACACTGAGCATCATGTTTAATTCTCAGGTCAGTGGTTAAATACTTATGGAAAGTATATTTGGATGTATCCTTTTTCTAGTTACCGAATTGCTAACCAGCCCAAATAAACTCCTAACTACTCATGGCAAGTATTTTTTGAACTGATGTATATTATTTCTAGTTACTAAGTTGCTATACCACAGGACTGCATCCTTGAAGTGAAATGCCAACATCATTGGTTGTGTAAAAACACTCAAAAGAATTGCTTGTTGTACTGTATTTTATAGTACAAATTGTACTGAACTTCACTAATTTTGCACTGGAATTTAATACATCATACATACACGTTAAGTAATGCAAACATAGCAAACTCAATTTCTGTAGTCTCTAAAATGTAGGAAACCCCAAATTTTCTAACGAGTGCACTTGCCTGGAGTTACCTACTGAACTTCTAGACTGACATTGGTTCTTCAGTTTTCTTTACACAACCAACTTTCTGTTTTTTTAATAAGTGAACTGATGGAAAAATTGATGGTGCACTTATGTATTTCATTCAAGGTGAACTGATGCACTTGCAAAGTTAACTTATTGTGTTCCTATTTTTAACACTGAAACGGATACGTGTTCACAAAATGAATCAACTAAATTTTCCACTCAAGTCTATATTTCATCAGTACTAGTAGGACTGAACCATAAGTGCAGACTTGTAGCAACATTAAGAAATAGTTTCAGGAGCTGCTCACACCGGATGTGAGGTGTTGGTGCTCATGGACGCTATCGACACCGACGACGGGATCCAGCAATGAAGATCCTAACTAGTGTATTTATCTATCATAAGAAGAAGAAATTATGAACTGGTGAAAAATTATATCATGAACTGATACACATAGTATAGATATAATTTTCTCTGGACAAGTAAAAAGAAATCTCCAGCCAACCATTGTATTGTAGAGACTAATTAAGCTCTGTTTTTTTGGCCATCCAGCAACAACATTCTTACACGCATGGTGCACACAAACTGTCATTGCGCAACAAGAAACTACAATTAATTAGCCTGTGATGCTCTAGTTCAGCTACACTGCAACAATTCATTGTTTTTATGTATACCACCATCAACCGTGGCACTGGCACTTAGCATCTAAAACACACACAGTGGAATGTTCAACAAACAACTAGTAAAACTGCGGGTAGAAGCAGGCATGTATGCATCAGCACTGCGGCATGGGCCTATGGATTACCGCTTTCCTAGATTTTCAACGTATGATTTTTCTCTTCATGAACTTATCCATGTTTTCTAAGCAAGATGTGCACTCCCCAAAATAGAGTGTACTTACTAAGAATCAGTAATTGAACTTCAAGCATTTTGTGTGTGTAAGACTACAAAATTTACGTGCCCATCACTACGAATTAGCACAAGTGCTATAGGAAGAAGATTAAAACACAAAATAAATTGGACTTACCAATGGGAAGTCCATGAACTGAAAAGCATATAGGAGATGAATTTGTGAATCTGGCTTTTTGATGCATCCTGCAAGAAAATAAGAACAAATATGAGACATGCGGTTTGCTAGGGGGGCTGCTGGTGGAAGGAGTAGTCCAGCGAAGGAATAGGGTAGCCTGTAGAGATGGTTGGCACAGACGCATCTGGAGAGGGAACCGAAGCCATGCTGCAGGGAGGCCCGCGGCGACATTCGGGACAGAGAAACCAGCTGAGGCCCACGAGAGGTTGGAGGTTGCGGATCCCAGGCGCGCGGCAGCGGGTGGAGGTCGGAGCCAGTGGATGCTCGAGCATGGCAAAATCCTTGAACTTGGTGTACACCAGTAGTAGCACTTATTGGTTTTCCACCACCTAAAATGCAGAACACATCGAAAATAAAAATTGTACTGTTCTAAAATTAGATTTTGAACTGAGTGTGTCACTTTTGTTTTGATCATTCCTTGTGAATATTCCATCAAACAGGTTTGGTGTCACTTGATGCAAGAACTTAAAACAAGCATACAGAAAGTTATAGTTCTTTTCTTCAGCTATTTTTCTGAGCTGAGAAGTGCATTCTTCGCTCTCAACATCTGAAAAATTCCAAATTGGTTGACTGTAGCTATATTTGAACTCTGAACTACTATTGTAACTATATTTTGAACTGTTTTAATTACTGAAGTGTTTGTGGTCTAGGCCCTAAACCACAGTATGTGTTTCTATTTTTGTTTAACGAACTGCAGAATTTTGTTGTACCGAACTGGTACTGCAGTGTATACGTATCTAAGTGGATTATTTTCATCAACTAACTGATTTCACTTTTTATGTTGAACTGCTACAAATCTATTTTTGCTAGCAACTGAAAAAGCTTACAAAGGTGTACACAGTTATAGCAAATCCTATGAGAGGAAATTGATCATTCCCATTTCATGATACGGTGTGTCAACATGTGCATAGGAAAAACCACCGTTGCATAATGAGCAATTGATTAATTTCTCCTTTTTGCTCACTTCTTTGTCCCTGCCTCAAGCGAACCAGATTTTACATTAGCTACAAACGAACATGAACACATCAAAACTAGTAG
Organism: Triticum aestivum; assembly: GCF_018294505.1. Lineage (NCBI taxonomy): Eukaryota > Viridiplantae > Streptophyta > Magnoliopsida > Poales > Poaceae > Triticum > Triticum aestivum. The sequence goes on along the minus strand of NC_057801.1, from coordinate 446,770,366 downwards.
GCGAGTGCACTGAGATTTTAGCAAACACATGGCATGCACTCAGCAAAAGCTTATGTATATGGAAACTGACTGAACTGAAAAAGAATTAGAAATTGAAGGGAAATAAAATAAGAAATTCACTGAACTAAAAACAAGAATGAGGCAACAGTGAACGGCCTCGGGCGGCAAGGTTGGACCGCTAGACGCAGCGGCACCGAACCACCTAGAATACATCTAGAACATCATGTATTTCTGGGTGTATGTTTTTACCTTCTTTTGTACAGAGTGTATGTTTTGCCAGCAATAGAACTTCCTGCCCTTCCAAACTCGTACTGAAAACATGTACCAAAGAACATCATGCATCAGTGTTCAGAAGGCATACAATACACACTACCGTGAGGTACCCCAAAACAGAGTAGTTTGTGCATTTTTTTTAACACAATGAAATTTTATGGAACTACTTCTACATTTAGACATCCTATGCTCTCATAGAGATTAACACACCATCTTGTGTGCTAGAAAGAACATAGTAACATAAGTGAGTGAAATCAGCTTTAGATAGGCGAATTATGAAATGCAATTTTTCTCTTTTAGGAATAAGCAAAAATACCTTCGGGGCACAAATGCCAGCCATCAACAGTAGCTCAAAAGGCTATTTCTTCCTAAAAGAATTCTTCAATTCCTGAAACTTAAAGTGTTTTTTCAATTGAACATGCATGGAAGTAATACTTTTACTCTAGTCCCAGTACAAGTATCATGTGTATAGTCTGTAAACAAAAAAAAAAGATGCAGAATTTAGAGACAAAAAGGTTAAAAAAAGTTGAAACAACAGGGAAACTATGAAGGAAATAGCATCAGTGATCTTCTAACTGAAGCATCATACTGTACTGATATTTCTTTTGTCAATGAACTTTTGCAATATAAGTACTAGAACTCACTGATGCTATTTACTCATTTTTTAAAGGCATTTTCAGTACATGCTGAACATCCGTTTTTTCAAACACATCCATAGTTCAAATGGATCAGTACATGATGAACAATGCCAGTTTTTAGAAGCAAAACTTGCACTGAATCGGTTAAACTTCTTTTTGCCGAGCTACTAATTTTTTTATATATAGCCACACTATTTTTTTGAACACACACATTGAACCGTTTCTGGGGTTCTTAATGAGATGATGTTAGAAAACATGTTGAACTCAAATTTGGGCTTACAAAACTACCGAATGTTTTGGGTTATTCTATGAACCTTTTTGTTATCTTTTTTCTGAGCTCCAAACCACAATTACAATACACACATGTACTACACAACAGTGTGTATTTGTACTGTCCATAACAGTGAATTAACCAAAAAACAACTAATTTATGAAGGAAAACAAATTTTTAACTTGGTTTGAGCTTTGTTTGTTCAGATTTTTGAACTCCTGCAACAGATATAACTGAACTTGTGTGACATTTTATTCAGTTAAAAGTAGCTGATTTTTTATCTCATGCGGCTAACATACTTGGACCGAGGGGGACGCGATTGATAATATTTTCAGCAATTGACATGGGGAAATAGAGAATAAACTAGACATGCATTCGTAAACATACACTGAAAAAACTGAGGGCCTCTTTGATTCGCAGGATTGTCAAAATGAAGGAATAGGAAAAATGTAGGAATAGGATGGCATGTCCTATAGTATCCTACATGATTTGAAAGAATGTTTGATAGCGCAGGAAAAAAAAAGGAATTCTATAAATAGGTTTGAGTGGATGGAAATTTTCCTTCAAAATGTAGTACAAATGGATACTATGGAAAAATTCCTAAGGATGCCAATCCTACGAATCAAACAAGCATTACAAGAAAAATTTCCTAAGGGTTCAAATCCTCTAAAAATCCTATGCAATTCCTTTGAATCAAAGGAGCCCTGAACCTCCGGAACCACACCATGAAAGTCAGAGTTGCTAATGGTGGTAGAGCTGCAGCGTTGAATGACTCGGCGCTGTGTTGTTGAGCAGCCCAGGGAGGCGGCAGTGAACGGCCGCCATGGGAGGCACCATGGCGTTGGACATCAGCGATGGTTAGGGCGCAGGGGCACGGCGGTGGTCAAGCTCTATATTTGCCTCTTGAGTGCTCTTCAAATGTACTTGTAAGCTTGCATTTGATTCTTTCAGAAACTTCATCTCGTCTTCTACTTCCTTCTCCATGTTGATCCAGTCCCCACGTTTGGGGGTTACAGATTTTATTTGCCGTCTACTTAACTCTGGCTGAAATGACTCTTGCCGAGATGACTCTTGCCGTGATGACTTCAATTCTTCAATTTCGTGCCTGTAGGAATCCCGCTCAGCATGTGCAGCAAACAGTTCAAGTGCTAGCTCAGTCTGTTGCTTCGATTTCTCAGAACATTCCCTCTTCAACGCCTCTAGATCAGCCTTCAATTTGCGAGAATGTCGTTCCGGGTGCCGGGCCACATCGGCTGGGCCAGGGACAGCTTCTCCTACGCGACCTTGACCATGTGGCACGGCAACAGGGTTGGTCCGCCATGGAAGAAGGCAGAGGGGCAGCAGTGGCGGCGGCTGGAAGCAGGGGCGTGGCGGCGATGGCAGCCGGAAGCAGGGGCGTGGCGGCAATGGTGGGTGGAAGCAGGGGCGGCGCCGGGAGCCAGACGGGAAGAAGGTGGGGGCGGGGCGGCGCCGGGAGCCAGCCGGGGAGAAGGTGGGGGGCGGGACGGCG
>NC_057801.1:446764342-446767268 GCF_018294505.1 Triticum aestivum | reverse complement strand
GCTCCAGCCGGGGAGAAGGTGGCGGGGAGGGCGAGGCCGGGCTCTAGCCAGGAAGAGGGTGGGGTGGAGCGGCACCGGGATCCAGCAGGGGAGAAGGTGGCGGGCTGGGCGGCGTCGGGATCCAGCAAGGGGAAAAGGTGGGGGCTGGGGCACCGCCGGGATCTAGCCAGAGGGGGAGGGGTCTGCACGGTGGAGCTCAGGAGTGGCGGCACTGCTGTTCGCGTGGGAGGTTGGGGGCAGCACAGCGGCGTGAGAATCAGGCGGCAGGACAGAAGGGGAGGCGGTGCAACGAGGCAGAGGGCAACAGCGGCCGGCGCGCGAGAGGGAGGCGGCGACCGGCTCGGGGGACAGTGGTGGTGCACGGGAGGGAGTTGGCGGCCGGCAAGAGGGGGGAAGTCGACGGCCGGCGCGCGGGATGGAGGCGAGGAGTGGGTTGGGCTAGTTGCGGGAGGCAGGGGCGGGGCACGGGTGGATCCATCGGCGGCCAGTCACGGCGTGTGATGTCCCAAGCAGAGTTGGGGATCACAGATTAACTCACAAGCGAGTACAAGGTTGACCGAAGAAGAACGAAGGAGCTGGCTGCTCAATTCATTCCTTTTTAATTCGATGACTAGTTCAAAACAGAGGGTTGGGCATATAAACACCACACACACACACACGCAGGACACCTACTACTAAGTCCGTCATGGCAGCAGGTGGACCTCACCTGTCATACACCACCATGTAATAGGTGGGGTGTGACAATTGCCCCTCCTTGAGCGGCAGGCTAGTCCCCAAAAACAAAAACAAAACAGAACTTGCATCACTAAAACAGGCTGAACACAAGATGATCTTCGGCAACATAATTTCCACGCTCCCATCAAAATTGGTATTGGTACTCTATTAGGCCATGGTTTCAGCTCAACCAGCTAGTGCTGGCTCGTCTAGCAATTCCAAAGCATGAATTGTATCATCAGAGAGAGTTTCGCCACAGTCCCCCACTTGTATGGTCAATAGTTGGGCAGGGGGTTTGCACTTGTGCTCATGGCTATACTTGTCTCCACACCAGAAACAAAGTCCTTGAGCTTGTCTGGATTCTCGTAACATGCGCTCCCGAGCAAACTCATCCTTGTCTCGATGGGGTTCCAATGCCCCTTGAGGTGGATGGGCCATCTGGTGTTTGATTGCTGCAGCAAGGCATGCTCGTGGACGGTGGCAAGTGTCATTTTCTTCCTCTTGAATTTGTGCTAGATGAGCTGCCTTTGTTACACTATCTGGATGTTGCAATCTGACTGCTGCTCTAAATTCATCACGAAAGCCATGGATGAAATGAGAAACAAACCATTTTGAGTTCAGAGCAGAATCAACAGATAAGAGGTGGTACATGCAGGACTCGAATTTGTGCTTGTATTCGGCCACTGCTTCAATTTGCTTGAGCTGCAACAGACTAGACATCTGGCCATCGTAGTCATCGCTGCCAAACTCCGCGACCAGGGCTGTGATCAAGGCATCCCAATTCATCTGCCAGTGAGTATGCTTGTATGCTTGCAGCCATAGAGCAGCATGATCTTCAAAGTACAAGGTGGCAGTGCTAACCCAATGGCGATCCGGCACATTGTACATCTCAAAATAATTGTAGCAATTATCGACCCAGAGTAAAGGAAACTACCCTTTGAATTCTGGAAAAGGATGCTTGGGCGGCCTAAGGTGAAATCCATCACGACAGTCATTGTGGCGCTCGGGCCAGCCAGCGGCGTCTCGGCGGACGCGGCCATCCTCACCGTCACGGCGGCGCTCGGGCCAGTCAATGGCATCGTGAGGAACGCAACGCTCATGGCCATCTGCGTCATCGCGACGGCCATCACGACGGCGCTCGAGCCAGTCAGCGGCGGCATGGGGGATGCGGCGCTCGTGGCCGTCGTGGTCATCGTGGCGGTCGTACCAGCCGGCATCGTCGTTGTTGGGATGGGCAACATGGTGCGGCAACCCGTTGCCGCGAGGCGCGTACGCCAGGTCAAAGTTGTCGCCATGGCCGCGCCTGACGGGACAGTGGTCACCGTCGCGACGGAAGCGGTGCTCGTGAGCGCCATCGATGTCGCGGGGGATTTCATGGTGTCCACGCGGAACCCCGTCGCCCCGAGGGGCGAACTGCAGATCGAGCTCCTCCGTAGGATCCCCTTCGTTGCAGATCAGCACGGGGCGCGGAGGGGCGCTCGAGGTCGCGGCGGTGAGCAGCTTCTGGGTGGACTCAAGCGAAGGGGCACCGTGGGCGCGTGCTTGCTGGACCACGTCCAGATCCGTGGCGATGGCGTCGACTCGCGCGCGGAGGTCGGTCACCAACGGGTCGAGCTTGGCCTCCAACTTCTCTTCTAGCATCTTGGTGAAGAACTCCTGCAGATTCTGCTGCATCGTCTCCATCTCCGTCATGAGAAATCGAGTCTGGGCGTTTGGTGTGGATGGGGGCGCCGTGGCATGGTGTAGATCGAGACTAGTGTGATAGATCGGAACCGAAAACTAATACCAATTGTGATGTCCCAAGCAGAGTTGGGGATCACAGGATGAACTCGCAAGCGAGTACAGGGTTGACCGAAGAAGAACGAAGGAGATGGCTGCTCAATTCATTCCTTTTTAATTCGATGACTAGTTCAAAACAGAGGGTTGGGCATATAAGCACCACACACACACGCGCAGGACACCTACTACTAAGTCCGTCACGGCAGCAGGTGGACCTCACCTGTCATACACCACCATGTAATAGGTGGGGTGTGACACGGCGCCGCGTGCTCCCTCGCTCCGGCTGACGCCGTCGCTCGCTTGCCCGCGACGACTGCCTCCGGCGGTAGGAGGTGGGTTAGGTTGGGGTGTGTCGACCGGAGTAGGCCATAGGCGCGTCGCGTCCTTATAGGGCCGGGGGTAACAGAATATTATTCTGTTACTAGTAACAAAA
>NC_057801.1:446376141-446421728 GCF_018294505.1 Triticum aestivum | reverse complement strand
TAGGTCACTCCCTCGAGACTGTCTCACTCTTTCTTCCGCACAGCGGGCCGCACTCACTCAATCTCGTTCTCTTTATCCGAGTCTCGTTTAACCTCGTTTTCTTTCACACACAAATGATATATCTCCCTGTTCGGGCCTCGATCGTCATACTCTATACTCTCTCACGCAGATTGTCTATCTAGGTCAGTCCATCCAAGCCGCCGCCACTCTTTCGACCTCATGGTGGGCCACGCTCACTCAATCTCTCTCTCTCTCTCTCTATCTCTCTCTCTGTATGTCTCGATTTACCTTGCTCTTTCTCGGACAAAAACGATATATCACCATGTTTGAGCCCAATTCGATCTATTCACACTGTATACTCTCTCACGCACATTGTCTATCTAGGTCACTCTCTCCAACCCGTCTCACTCTTTTGATCGCACGGCGACCCTATGTGATCGGTTGACCTTGCTTCCTCCCACGCACAAAATATATCTACACGTCTGTGACTGGATCATCTCTCAAGCTCTATCTTACAGCACTCACCCTTACCAAAAGCTCAATCGGACAATATATCTCTGGAGCATATATATTTGTTCAATGAATGTCGGAACACACTCACTTTGTCTCTCTATCTATATGTCTCTCGATTGACCTTGCTTTCTCACACTGTATCTTCCACGCGTTGAAGCTACTACCTCTCCATCCCTCACAAAGCCGGAGCTATTTACATTGCGAGGGGCACTCCAACCTTGGATTAATTTGTGTAGGCATTTATTCCGGTCGGTTTAGATTATATTTTCGTAGCATTCGGCCCACAACTACTCCGAGCACCGTTGCAACCCACGCAACTCCCCTAGTTGATTTCCCTCTGGCTCGGTCATCGCTCTCTCTCACGTCCTTTCTCGCCTTCAACATCGCACCATGGTATTATTGAAAAAACTATGTTGTTCTCTTTAATTATTATAAATAAGCTACAAAGCTACACACCGATAGTCCACTTGGAATGGAACAAATTTCGACCCACAAATTAAAGTGCTACAAACTACACACCGAGGGCCCACATGTCATGAAACAAATTTCGACCCATATACAAATTAAAAAATAAAGGACGAGGATCGAACATGCGACCGGGCCTTCAAGCCGCATGTCAATAGGCAACATACGTAGAATAGCAATATTTGTTGTACCCCCTTTGTTCACATAATGTTTTTATATTACCACAGCCTAATTAATGGATAACATGTAATATTATTTTTAATACTATTCGCCTTCACTTACTAGTGGGTTCCATGTGTGCTCTCTTTCTCTCCCCCCCTTCTGCATTTAGACGCACGGGCAAACAGGAAGAACTCGCGGGCGATGTTGCCGTTGACCATATCTGGACGCGTTCACAAGTCACGGCACCAGTTTCACGTACTAGCAGCACTAGTAAGTGTGTACGTGCAATGCACGTTAATTTGGAAGTATATTAAGTGCATGCGGATATTAACTACTAGGATATTATTTGCATGTTGTCATGTGATTATCACTATTTTTGGCATGAAATTAACTGCACGCTAAACTTGTTGAGCGCTCGACATTGAAGTAGTCTAGGTCGTTGGATGACAAGGAATACATGTGGCTTGATGACATTTTATATTTAATTTGATATGGCTCTAGCAGAACATTCAATCGATCAAACCATACATTTCGTTCCGTCTGACTCTGACTTTAAATTATACGATGATTGATATAAAATAAACGGAAATGATAAACGTTCGGATTTTAAGCATGGAAATCCGAACGTTTTTCATGGCAAATTTAGATTACGCGGCGGCGGCGGGGGAGTCTCGCGGTGGGAAGCGGCTCCTCTGTCGTGCTCTGTGTGTCATCGGGCCATTGCCCGACGATGATGGCGGTGTCTTGCGGCGTTGTTGGCGTACTCCTGGACAATGGCCTAGCTTCAAGGAAGGCCAAAATGTTCTGGACTTCGGAGCGAGTCAACTGGCAGGAGGAGGCGACTGGCGTTGGTGCAAGGAAGCGGTCGACGGCGGCCATCCATGCCGCTGAGGGGGGCACTGGCACCCGCGCGGGGATAGGCGCTGTCAACGGCGTGGCGGAGACATTCATGTGCACGGGCTCTGGCATAGGCACGCACGTCAGTGCACGCGCAGGCGCATGCGCTGGCAGGTGCATGGGCACCGGCACGGGCGTGCGCGTCAGTGCACGCGCAGGCGCATGCGCTGGCAGGTGCACGGGCGCGTGAAAGTCGGCGGGGACCTCGTGGAACCCCGTGGCATCAAACTCAGCGACAATGTGCGGCTCCCAGCCCATCAATGCCACGGGGATGGGCGCTGGCGCAGTCGGGGCGACGGGAGCCGGAACGGGAGCGGGGACAGGCGCGGCGTCTTCCCGCAAGGCCAGTTCAAGCTCATCCCAAAGCGCCTTATGTTCTTGAGACTCCGGCTGGGTGTCTTCCTCATGAAACTGGAACACTAAGGGCATACCATCATGATGCGGCATGGCGTACGTTTAGGTCACGCTAGTTGGAGGTAGACGACAGGAGAATCGGAGAGGAAGAGAGAGGATTGTAGCGATACCGGGTAGTGCGGGGTTGATTTTAAACTGCGGCGCCGGCGACATTAAAAGTGGGAGCAGTTGGGACGATGGTGGGCAGCGGAGCCTGGTCAAAGGGATCGCCTCCCGGTGAGGCTGCACAGCGGTCTGCTCGCATGCCTCCCTAACAGCCAACGCAGTGGTCTGCTCGCACGCCTCCCGTCGACTCACACGCTTGCTGGACGGCACCTGCCGATGAGAAGCGGGGACTCGTGGCGGCACGTAAACGCCCACGGTTTCAATAGTGAAAGTGTTCGCCTTAATGTGACAGGTCTTTGTTCCAAAATACCTTGCTCTTCATTTGTGCAACTTGTCAAAATGGGAAAACTAAAATTTTGAGATAAGCCCTATAAACCGGAAAGGAGTAAAAGGATAATCTCTCTGTACCACCGCATTGCCTGATATATTAACTCAAGTACTAGGCACGAACAAACGGGCTCAATTATGTGCTCATCCTGGTGTAGTAGTAGTAGTACTAGGCAATGAAGTTTACGGGTGACCTTGACGAGCGGCGACCAAGGGAATTGAACCGTGCTCGGCACGGTAGGTAACGTTGTCTAGTTACTAAAGCATCCCTTCGTTGTTCATCGGGAGTCATTATGGACCGTGGACATGAGGGGAATTTCCTAGGGCTGGAATTCTGGCCGCCAGATATTTCGACTTGAAACACTGAGGCTCGACTGGTTGGGGTTGCCTAATGTGCATACCACGCACGCCACCGAAGGACACGAGCCCTTTTTTTAGGATCAACACGGGCCAAGGTCTGGCTGGTACACCATTGGGTCCTACCATTTGAGAATACGAAAGGAACCTTTTTAATTGCCGAACGAATCTATGTGTATTACAATACCCATATTTTCCTTGCAAATACTAATCTCAACGTGGTAATTGATTTATGACGAGTTGTTGAATTAGAGTGAATTTGTGATATAGTGATCTCAACGTGGATTTCACATTTCATGGTATCCCTAGTAAGTTTTCCAATGCAAATTCAAATTTAAAAGATGAACAATATGGAGGTGAGAAAACTTTGTATGTATCAAGCATATGACCACACACACACACAGACACACACGCACGAACACAACAACAATCCAATAAGTATAGTGCATATATTTTTCCAACCCATGCATGTATGACACGAGTTCAAAAATACTCCTTCTATTCCTAAATATTAGTCTTTTAGAGAGTTCAACAAGTGACTACATACGGAGCAAAATGAGTGAATCTAGACTCTAAAATATGTCTATATACATCCGTATGTGCCAGTCCATTTGAAGCCTCTAAAAAGACTAATATTTAGGAATGAAGGGAGTAAAATGTAAGACGACATCCATGGTCCTCAGTTCAATATTTAAAATGAACATGAAACTGAAACATGAATATTAAGTCTAGTACTACAGTACATGCAAATGTTGTGTTTAGGCGGAGCTATGATTGTTGGTGGTCAACCCCTCGACCTTAGATAAAATTGTGGAGCTATGTTTAGGGTTGTTTAGATTATATTTGTCCCCACCCTCCCAACCACCGATTGGTTGTGCACCCCCAACCCTCCTCCCCGGGAGAATATCATGTGCCCCCATACCTTACATGCTATATGCCGATACGAGTTGCTTGGAGCTTGTAGATCTGAGATATAGTAGCTCACATGATGTGTCTTAATTTTTTTTGTAGGAAACCTTGATGAGTTTGAGAATTGCACACAATTTGTACAAAAACTACTTAGATGCTCTTTGATCCCATATCCAACGACCTCGAAGCTCGTATCACCGTAGCATCTAAGATGAAGGAGGACATCATATTCTCCTGTATGTAAGAATATCATGTGCCACCACACCTTAGATGCTTTGGTGATACAAGCTCTTCGGAGGCGTTGGATTTGTGACCCAACACCTCCTCGGTGGTTCGAATGGTTTTTTGCAGAAAAGCCCCAAAAGAGTTCGGCTACTGCTTACAAGCACAAAGACTGCTCAGATGCCATTGGATCTCAGATCAAACGACCTCCAAGCTCGTATCACCGTAGCATCTAAGCTGCGATAGCACCTCATGGTTTCTCGCACGAGAGAGTATGAGGTGCTCCCGCACCATAGATTCTATGGTGATACGAGTTCACTGAGATCTAATGGCCCATAGTAGGAGGTTTGAATTTTTTTGCAATATACGGCTGATAGAGTTTGGGAAATGTGCAGAAAGTACAAGTACTATGCATGTGCCATCTGATCACTGATCATACGACCTAGATGCTCATATCACCGTAGCGGGTAATTAAGCTACGGGGAGCACCTAATATTAGCACCGGGGAGTCGTTGGATCGAAGATGCAGTGGCACACACGAGGCCTAAATGTTTTATTTGCAAAAAAAACTTTGGAGAGTTTGGAAATTGCACATAATTACAAAGACTACCCCAAGCCATTGGATCTCACTTCCAGCGGTGTAAAAACTCGTATCACCATAGTATCTAAGCTGCAGGGTGGATGTGATATTCTGTGCCGCTGTCATTTTTGTTCGTAAACTTGCAAAATACGTGTAACTCATGGCATTACTTGTCTAACCGCGCAAAGTGTTTGTTCAAAAAAATCATCCTACACTGAAATATCGGAACAACACACGGGGGTCCCACTTGTCATTAATAAAATTTGGACCTAAAACTAACAAATCTGAAAGACGAGATTCGAACTGGCAACCTGGACTACAAAGCATAAGTTGATAGCGTGAAAAAATGAACGGTTGCTGGCTTTGTCCCATAACTTGATTTTATACAGTACTTGCATTGAGCAGAGTAGAGGGAGTGCCTCGTCAACACGTGCATGACCGTTGTCTCACTTACGGGTGGGTCCCAGGTCTGCAATCTCAATCTCTCTTCTCTCCATCGCCTAACCTTTGCACGGGCACACACGAAGAGCAGCGCTAGCTTGCCGTGGTGTTATTACAACTAATAAAAGCTTGGAAAATAGAAGAATCGCCTAGAACAAGAGATGTTGTGGCTGGTCGAGACAGAGCTAACCGTGCCACATTTGCATGATGAAGCTGTGTGGCTAGTGGGGTGTTTTCGACCGACTGGCTGGGTCCCGAGGTCGAACCATAGGTACTACATCTGCTACAGTATATTTTTACACGCACATTTTCCCTCCGTGCCGAGACGTGGCACACCCTAGCTCGCGGTTTCGGAATCCTCCCGGGTGGTGCACGCATATATTCTTCCTGACATGGGACGCCCTACGGCGCGTTTTCTGGGTCCTCCTCGGTCGTAGAGCTGAAGCAAGTAAATGAGTTATCAAATCATGAAAGACCACCTTTCCCGCCGAGTACATCAGTGAAGCACGGTGGCTAGCTAGTTGGGCTAATTCGACCGATTAGCTAGACCGCTGCCACATTTGTTTTTTCACCCCTTTTTTATCTACTTGCCGACAAGTAAATTTAAATATCCACCGCGGTGTTGCTCTGGTGTTTGGGTGTAGCAGGATTTTTAACTTTTTGATTGACGGGAGCAGGCGCGGCAGGATTTTTAATTTTTTGATTGAAGGGAGCAGGCGCGGTAGAAATTAGTCACGATGACTCCGCCTGTAAAAACCCACTACTCCCTGATGTGAGAAGTCGCCGATTGGTGTTTTACCGTGGTGAAAACCAAAAGATTCCCCGCTCCTCGGCTGCCTCCCTCCGCCTTCCCATAGATTGCATTGCCTTTCAGCCGTTTCGCCCCCTTTTCTTCCTCTCACCATTGCTTCTACCTTGTGCCATGGCGGCACAGCAGATCACGGAGTCCAAGGTGAGACACCTGACACAGGAGCTCCTTGCCAAGGATGCGGAGCTCAGGGCCAAGCATGTGGAGCTCCATGAGCTCAAGGAGGAGAGGAGTTCCATGCTCCTCCGTTATGTGCGGGAGTTCACGGAGCTTCAAAAGCGGCAGGCGTCCACCACAAAGATGCTCGAGGCGTCGGCGGTGTTGCTGCAGAAAGCGGGAGATACGATAGGCCATTAGCGGAGCCTGTTGGAGTGCGAGTGGGCCGATCGTGACAAGGTCCAGGATCACCTCAGCCACTTGGTGAACATAGTTGCCCCACACGTGTTGCGGCTGCGCGATGCCTACCGTCGTGGCAGCGCGACGATGCCAGCCATCGGGCTAAACCCGTTCGACCACCCGGTCGACTTCAACGAGCTGCGGCTTCCTGACCTGATCTCCTTCTTCACCTATATCTCCGAGGAGCTGAGTCGTCTTCGCGCGATGGTGGGGGCTGAGCTGGACAAGGAGGGGTTGCGCGCTGCCATCACTGTTGCCGGGCGAATCCTTTCAGGGCTCCGTCACCGGAATCCATTTGTGCCATTGGATGTCGTCTTTGACGAGCTGGCTCCCGTCGACCGGGAGCGGGCTCTGCGGGCGGTTGCACCCTGCATCACCAACGTCGTGCGCCTCGAGAAGCAAAGAGACTTCGGTGGTGTTTAGGCGCCCTCTGCATGGGCATGTCCATGTCTCGGCGCAACATGACCGTTGGATCAAACTCAGATGGTGCAGATCAGTCTCTGTAGCACAAAGCGTGTGGGTGTGTTTGGTTGCATTCTCATCTCAATATAGTTGTTTCCTCTGCGTGTATTTTTTTCAACCTACTATTATGGACTCATGCACCCTTCATGCACTCTGCCAAACACCCAAAAGTGGGTCGAGAAGGGAACTTTTGCTCCCATCCCGTGCACCTTTCATACACCATGTCTAACACTATATTATGTGCTTCATATGGTTCATGTTTCGTGGAGTACTATAGCACCGTACTCTCCGTGCGCTGTGGACCTAGTTCTGTTAACATTGATCTCACCATTCATTCTCGACCGGACAGTCGAAAAAGCGGTACTATGTTACATATAGGAGTAGTTGACATGCGCACAACATCATTTGTTATCGTCATATCTTACTGTACTACACTAGCAACAAGATTGTGTAGTACTGATGTATGAACCACTACACATGCCTAGTAGTAGGAGCACTGTGTATGTTCAAGTGGCTGCCGTGTTTCGCACTCCTCCATTGTAAGAGTGGAAACGCTTGCTGTAATCATTTTTTCCTTCAGAATGAAAAACAGTGGACACGCTCTACCATGCGGATCCTCCTCCAGCCATGCACTAAATTACTCACTTTCGCCGACGTGTGGGATAGCCAGCACCTGGGTCCACCAGCCATGCACTAAATTACTCCGTAGTAGAGTGACGGTAGACTACCCCGATCAAACCGCCGCAGTAAAGCCCAATGAGCCGTCAAATCACAAAACCCCCTCCTTTCCAGCAGTAAGTTGGACGGACGAAGCAACCATCATTTCACTCTTCTCTCTCAGCTTCCTCTCTTGAAGAAAACCCACACTCGCTTCGCTTCTCTCTCATCTCGTTCCTCCTTTCACTCTTCTCTCTCAGCTTCCTCTCTTGGATGGACGCCGGAGCACCGGTCGACGTGATGTCTATGGCTCTGGCCAAAACCGTCGAGGTGTTGGGGAACGTAGCAGAAATTCAAAATTTTCCTACGTGTCACCAAGATCTATCTATGGAGAGACTAGCAACGAGGGGAAGGAGAGTGCATCTACATACCCTTTTAGATCGCTAAGCGGAAGCGTTCAAGTGAACGGGGTTGATGGAGTCGTACTCGCCGTGATTCAAATCACCGATGATCTAGTGCCGAATGGACAGCACCTCCGCGTTCAACACACGTACAGCTCGACGATGTCTCCCACGCCTTGATCCAGCAAGGAGAGAGGGAGAGGTTGAGGAAGACTCTATCCAGCAGCAGCACAACGGCGTGGTGGTGATGGAGGAGCGTGGCAATCCTGCAGGGCTTCGCCAAGCACCTACGGGAGAGGAGGAGGTGTCACGGGAGGGAGGGAGGCGCCAGGGGCTCAGGTATGGATGCCCTCCCTCCCCTCCAATATATATAGGGGCAGGGGAGAGGGGGGAGGCGCAGCCTTGCCCCTTCCTCCAAGGAAGGGGTGCGGCTAAGAAGGGGGGAGGAGTCCATCCTCCCCAAGGCACCTCGGAGGTGCCTTCCCCCTTTAGGACTCTCCCCTTTTTTCTATATCTTGGCGCATGGGCCTCTAGGGGCTGGTGCCCTTGGCCCATGTAGGCCAAGGCGCACCCCCTACAGCCCATGTGGCCCCCCGGGGCAGGTGGCCCCACCCGGTGGGCCCCCGGGACCCTTCCGGTGGTCCCGGTACAATACCGATGACCCCGAAACTTGTCCCGATGGCCGAAACAGGACTTCCTATATATAAATCTTTACCTCCGGACCATTCCGGAACTCCTCGTGACGTCCGGGATCTCATCCGGGACTCCGAACAACATTTGGTAACCACATACAAGCTTCCTTTATAACCCTAGCGTCATCGAACCTTAAGTGTGTAGACCCTACGGGTTCGGGAGACATGCAGACATGACCGAGATGTTCTCCGGTCAATAACCAACAGCGGGATCTGGATACCCATGTTGGCTCCCACATGTTCCACGATGATCTCATCGGATGAACCACGATGTCAAGGACTCAATCGATCCCGTATACAATTCCCTTTGTCTAGCGGTATGGTACTTGCCCGAGATTCGATCGTTACCGGCAAGTCTCTTTACTCGTTCCGTAACACATCATCCCGTGATCAACCCCTTGGTCACATTGTGCACATTATGATGATGTCCTACCGAGTGGGCCCAGAGATACCTCTCCGTTTACACGGAGTGACAAAATCCCAATCTCGATTCGTGCCAACCCAACAAACACTTTCAGAGATACCCGTAGTGTACCTTTATAGCCACCCAGTTACGTTGTGACGTTTGGCACACCCAAAGCACTCCTACGGTATCCGGGAGTTGCACAATCTCATGGTCTAAGGAAATGATACTTGACATTAGAAAAGCTTTAGCATATGAACTACATGATCTTGTGCTAGGCTTAGGATTGGGTCTTGTCCATCACATCATTCTCCTAATGATGTGATCCCGTTATCAACGACATCCAATGTCCATGGTCAGGAAACCGTAACCATCTATTGATTAACGAGCTAGTCAACTAGAGGCTTACTAGGGACATGGTGTTGTCTATGTATCCACACATGTATCTGAGTTTCCTATCAATACAATTCTAGCATGGATAATAAACGATTATCATGAACAAGGAAATATAATAATAATCAATTTATTATTGCCTCTAGGGCATATTTCCAACAGTCTCCCACTTGCACTAGAGTCAATAATCTAGTTCACATCGATATGTGATTAACACTCAAGGTCACATCCCCATGTGACTAACACCCAAAGAGTTTACTAGAGTTAATAATCTAGTTCACATTTACCATGTGATTAACACTCGATGAGTTCTGGGTTTGATCATGTTATGCTTGTGAGAGAGGTTATAGTCAACGGGTCTGAACCTTTCAGATCCGTGTGTGCTTTACAAATCTCTATGTCATCTCCTAGATGCAGCTACCACGTTCTATTTGGAGCTATTCCAAATAACTATTCTACTTGGAGCTATTCTAAATTGTTGCTCCATTATACGTATCCGGTATCTCTACTCAGAGCTATCCGGATAGGTGTTAAGCTTGCATCGACATAACCCTTTACGACGAACTCTTTTACCACCTCCATAATTGAGAAAATTCCTTAGTCCACTAGTTACTAAGGATAACTTTGACCGCTGTCCTGCGATCCATTCTTGGATCACTCTTGTACCCCTTGACTGACTCATGGTAAAGCACACTTCAGGTGCGGTACACAGCATAGCATACTGTAGAGCCTATGTCTTAAGCATAGGGGACGACCTTCGTTCCTTTCTCTCTATTCTGCCATGGTCGAGCTTTAAGTCTTAACTTCATACCTTACAACTCCGGCAAGAACTCCTTCTTTGACTGATCCATCTTGAACACCTTCAAGATCACGTCAAGGCATGTGCTCATTTGAAAGTACTATTAAGCGTTTTGATCTATCCTTATAGATCTTGAGGCTCAATGTTCAAGTAGCTTAATCGAGGTTTTCCATTGAAAACACTTTCCAAATAACCCTATATGCTTTCCAGAAATTCTACGTCATTTCTGATCATTAATATGTCAACAACATATACTCATCAGAAATTCTATAGTGCTCCCACTCACTTTTTTTTTGGAAATACAAGTTTCTCATAAACTTTGTATACACCCAAAATCTTTGATCATCATCAAAGCATACATTCCAACTCCGAGATGCTCACTCCAGTCCTCAGAAGGATTGCTGGAGCTTTGCATACTTATTAGCATATTTCAGGATAGACAAAACCTTCCGGTTGTATCACATACAACCTTTCCTCAAGAATCGTCGAGGAAACAATGTTTTGACATCCTATCTGCAAGATTTCATAAATAATGCAGTAATTGCTAATATAATTCCAACAGACTCTTAGCATCGCTACGAGTGAGAAAGTCTCATCGTAGTCAACTCCTTGAACTTGTCGAAAAACATCTTAACGACAAGTCGAGCTTTCTCAATGGTGACACTCACCATCATTGTCTGTCTTCCTTTCAAAATCCATATGTACCTAACAGCCTTACGACCATCAAGTAGTTCTTCCAAAGTCTACACTTTGTTTTCATACATGGATCCTCTCTCGGGTTTTATGGCCTTGAGCCATTTATCGGAATCCGGGCCCACCATCGCTTCTCCATAGCTCGTAGGTTCATTGTTGTCTAGCAACATGACTTCCAAGACAGGATTACGTACCACTCTGAAGTAGTACGCATCCTTGTCATCCCACGAGGTTTGGTAGTGACTCGATCCGAAGTTTCATGATCACTATCATAAGCTTCCACTTCAGTTGGTGTACGTGCCATAGGAACAACTTCCTGTGCCCTGCTACACACTGGTTGAAGTGATGGTTCAATAACCATATCAAGTCTCCACCATCCTCCCACTCAAATCTTTTGAGAGAAACCTTTCCTCGAAAAAGGACCCGATTCAAGAAACAATCCCTATTGCTTTCGGATCTGAATTAGGAGGTATACCCAACTGTTTTTGGGTGTCCTATGAAGATGCATTTTATCTGCTTTGGGTTCGAGCTTATCAACCTGAAACCTTTTCACATAAGCGTCGCAGCCCCAAACTTTCAAGAAACAGCAACTTAGGTTTCCCCAAACCATAGTTCATACGGTGTCGTCTCAACGAAATTATGTGGTGCCCTATTTAAAGTGAATGTGGTTGTCTCTAATGCCTAACCCATGAACGATAGTGGTAACTCGATAAGAGACATCATGGTATGCACCATATCCAATAGGGTGCAACTATGACTTTTGGACACACCATCACACTATGGTGTTCCAGGCTGTATTAGTTGTGAAACAATTTCCACAATGTCTTAATTCTGTGCCAAACTCGTGGTTCAGATATTCATCTCTATGATCATATCATAGATCTTTTATCCTCTTGTCACGACGATCCTTCAACTTCACACTGAAATTACTTGAACCTTTCAATAATTCAGACTCGTGATTCATCAAGTAAATATACTCAACATCTACTCGAATCATCTGTGAAGTAAGAACATAACGATATTCACTGCATGCCTCAGCACTCATTGGACTGCACACATCAAAATGTGTTACTTCCAACAAGTTGCTATCTTGTTCCATCTTACTGAAAACGAGGCTTTTCAGTCATCTTGCCCATGTGGTATGATTTGCATGTCCCAAGTGATTCAAAATCAAGTGAGTCAAAACGTTCCATTTGCACGGAGTTTCTTCATGCATATACACCAATAGACATGGTTCACATGTCTCAAACTTTTCAAAAACGAGTGAGTCCAAAGATCCATCAATATGGAGCTTCTTCATGCGTTTTATACCGATATGACTTACGTGGCAGTGCCACAAGTAGGTGGTACTATCATTACTATCTTTTGGCATGAACATGTGTATCACTACGATCGAGATTTAATAAACCATTCATTTTAGGTGTAAGACCATTGAAGGTATTATTCAAATAAACAGAGTAACCATTATTCTCCTTAAATGAATAATCGTATTGCGATAGACGTAATCCAATCATGTCTATGCTCAACGCAAACACCAAATAACAATTATTTAGGTTTAACACCAATCTCTTTGGTAGAGGGAGTGTGCGATGCTTGATCATATCAAGCTTGGAAAAACTTCCAACACATATCGTCAGCTCACCTTTAGCTAGTCTCCGTTTATTCCGTAGCCTTTTGTTTCGAGTTACTAACACTTAGCAACCGAACCGGTATCTAATACCCTGGTGCTACTAGGAGTACTAGAAAAGTACACATTAACACAATGTATATCCAATATACTTCTATCGACCTTGCCAGCCTTCTTATCTACCAAGTATCTAGGGTAATTCTGCTCTAGTGGTTGTTCCCCTTATTACAGAAGCACTTAGTCTCGGGTTTGGGTTTTACCTTGGGTTTCTTCACTAGAGCAGCAGCTGATTTGCCGTTTCGTGAAGTATCCCTTCTTGCCCTTGCCCTTTTTGAAACTAGTGGTTTCACCAACCATCAAAAATTGATGCTCCTTCTTGATTTCTACTTTCGCGGTGTCAAATATCACGAATACCTCAAGGATCATCATATCTATCCCTGATATGTTATAGTTCATCACGAAGCTCTAACAGCTTGGTGGCAATGACTTTGGAGAACCATCACTGTCTTATCTGGAAGATCAACTCCCACTCGATTCAAATGATTGTTGTACTCAGACAATCTGAGCACAAGCTCAACAATTGAGCTTTTCTCCTTAGTTTGTAGGTTAAGAAAGTCATCGGAGGTCTTATACCTCTTGACATGGGCACCAGCCTGAAATCCCAATTTCAGCCCTCAAAACATCTCATATGTTTCGCGATGTTTCAAAAACGTCTTTGGTGCCTCAACTCTAAACCGTTTAACTGAACTATCATGTAGTTATCAAAACGTGTATGTCAGATGTTCGCAACAACCACAGACAACGTTCGAGGTTCAGCACACTGAGCGGTGCATTAAGGACATAAGCCTTCTATGAAGCAATGAGGACAATCCTCAGTTTACGGACCTAGTCCGCATAATTGCTACTATCAACTTTCAACTAATTTTTTCTCTAGGAACATATCTAAACAGTAGAACTATAGCGTGAGCTACAACATAATTTGCAAAAACCTTTTGACTATGTTCAGGATAATTAAGTTCATCTTATGAACTCCCACTCAGATAGACATCCCTCTAGTCATCTAAGTGATTACATGATCCGAGTCAAACTAGGCCGTGTCCGATCATCACGTGAGACGGACTAGTCATCATCGGTGAACATCTTCATGTTGATCGTATCTTCTATACAACTCATGTTCGACCTTTCGGTCTCCGTGTTCCGAGGCCATGTCTGTACATGCTAGGCTCGTCAAGTTAACCCTAAGTGTTTCGCGTGTGTAAATCTGTCTTACACCCGTTGTATGTGAACGTTAGAATCTAACACCCGATCATCACGTGGTGCTTCGAAACACGAACTGTCGCAACGGTGCACAGTTAGGGGAGAACACTTCTTGAAATTGTTGTAAGGGATCATCTTATTTACTACCGTCGTTCTAAGCAAATAAGGTGTATAAACATGATAAACATCACATGCAATCAAATAGTGACATGATATGGCCATCATCACTTTGCTCCTTTTGATCTCCATCTTCGGGGCTCCATGATCATCATCGTCACCGGCATGACACCATGATCTCCATCATCATGATCTCCATCATCGTGTCTTCATGAAGTTGCCTCGCCAACTATTACTTCTACTACTATGGCTAACGGTTAGCAATAAAGTAAAGTAATTACATGACGTTTAAGTTGACACGCAGGTCACAAATAAATAAAGACAACTCCTATGGCTCCTGCCGGTTGTCATACTCATCGACATGCAAGTCGTGATTCCTATTACAAGAACATGATCAATCTCATACATCACATATATCATTCATCACATCCTTTTTGGCCATATCACATCACATAGCATACCCTGCAAAAACAAGTTAGACGTCCTCTAATTGTTGTTTTCATGTTTTACGTGGCTGCTATGGGTTTCTAGCAAGAACGTTTCTTACCTACGCATGAACCACAACGTGATATGCCAATTGCTATTTACCCTTCATAAGGACCCTTTTCATCGAATCCGATCCGACTAAAGTGGGAGAGACAGACACCCGCCAGCCACCTTATGCAACTAGTGCATGTTTGTCGGTGGAACCGGTCTCACGTAAGCGTACGTGTAAGGTTGGTCTGGGCCGCTTCATCCCACGATGCCGCCGAATCAAGATAAGACTAGTAACGGCAAGCATATTGAACAATATCGACGCCCACAACTACTTTGTGTTCTACTCGTGCAAAGAATCTACGCAATAGACCTAGCTCATGATGCCACTGTTGGGGAACGTAGCAGAAATTCAAAATTTTCCTACGTGTCACCAAGATCTATCTATGGAGAGACTAGCAACGAGGGGAAGGAGAGTGCATCTACATACCCTTGTAGATCGCTAAGCGGAAGCGTTCAAGTGAACGGGGTTGATGGAGTCGTACTCGCCGTGATTCAAATCACCGATGATCTAGTGCCGAACGGACAGCACCTCCGCGTTCAACACACGTACAGCTCGACGATGTCTCCCACGCCTTGATCCAGCAAGGAGAGAGGGAGAGGTTGAGGAAGACTCCATCCAGCAGCAGCACAATGGCGTGGTGGTGATGGAGGAGCGTGGCAATCCTGCAGGGCTTCGCCAAGCACCTACGGGAGAGGAGGAGGTGTCACGGGAGGGAGGGAGGCGCCAGGGGCTCAGGTATGGATGCCCTCCCTCCCCTCCACTATATATAGGGGCAGGGGAGAGGGGGGAGGCGCAGCCTTGCCCCTTCCTCCAAGGAAGGGGTGCGGCTAAGAAGGGGGGAGGAGTCCATCCTCCCCAAGGCACCTCGGAGGTGCCTTCCCCCTTTAGGACTCTCCCCTTTTTTCTATATCTTGGCGCATGGGCCTCTAGGGGCTGGTGCCCTTGGCCCATGTAGGCCAAGGCGCACCCCCTACAGCCCATGTGGCCCCCCGGGGCAGGTGGCCCCACCCGGTGGGCCCCCGGGACCCTTCCGGTGGTCCCGGTACAATACCGATGACCCCGAAACTTGTCCCGATGGCCGAAACAGGACTTCCTATATATAAATCTTTACCTCCGGACCATTCCGGAACTCCTCGTGACGTCCGGGATCTCATCCGGGACTCCGAACAACATTCGGTAACCACATACAAACTTCCTTTATAACCCTAGCGTCATCGAACCTTAAGTGTGTAGACCCTACGGGTTCGGGAGACATGCAGACATGACCGTGACGTTCTCCGGTCAATAACCAACAGCGGGATCTGGATACCCATGTTGGCTCCCACATGTTCCACGATGATCTCATCGGATGAACCACGATGTCAAGGACTCAATCGATCCCGTATACAATTCCCTTTGTCTAGCGGTATGGTACTTGCCCGAGATTCGATCGTCGGTATACCGATACCTTGTTCAATCTCGTTACCGGCAAGTCTCTTTACTCGTTCCGTAACACATCATCCCGTGATCAACCCCTTGGTCACATTGTGCACATTATGATGATGTCCTACCGAGTGGGCCCAGAGATACCTCTCCGTTTACACGGAGTGACAAAATCCCAATCTAGATTCGTGCCAACCCAACAGACACTTTCAGAGATACCCGTAGTGTACCTTTATAGCCACCCAGTTACGTTGTGACGTTTGGCACACCCAAAGCACTCCTACGGTATCCGGGAGTTGCACAATCTCATGGTCTAAGGAAATGATACTTGACATTAGAAAAGCTTTAGCATACGAACTACATGATCTTGTGCTAGGCTTAGGATTGGGTCTTGTCCATCACATCATTCTCCTAATGATGTGATCCCGTTATCAACGACATCCAATGTCCATGGTCAGGAAACCGTAACCATCTATTGATTAACGAGCTAGTCAACTAGAGGCTTACTAGGGACATGGTGTTGTCTATGTATCCACACATGTATCTGAGTTTCCTATCAATACAATTCTAGCATGGATAATAAACGATTATCATGAACAAGGAAATATAATAATAATCAATTTATTATTGCCTCTAGGGCATATTTCCAACACGAGGCTCATGGTACGAAGAAGCTCAAGCTCCCTGCCGAGACTACCGTAGACAAGCTCAAAGCCATCGCCCTATCCAAGCCCCCCTCTCCGGGATCCCTCATTAAGCAAGTCTAGGTAATGTCTCTTGTTGACGATCTTTTTCCCGATCTTGATCGTGTTTTTTCATCTAACACGCAGTACTAGTACTGGTAGTACAACTTTCTGGGTGATCTTGCATGTGATTTTAGTGTGCCAAATGACGGTTCTAAATTCCTCTTTTGACCAAAACATGCGAGAGGTTGATGCTGATTTCTTATAGATTACTTTCAACTACTCCATCTATCCCAAATTCTTGTCTTAGATTTGTCTAGATATGGATGTATCTAACACTAAAATGTGACTTGATACATCTGTATCTAGACAAATCGAAGACAAGAATTTTGGGACGGAGGGAGTACTTTATGAACATCAATGCTACCTTTTAAGAGGGTATATTTGCCTCAGTAAGTTGTGTTATGGATATTGCATGTAATCCCTCTGCTCTCATGCCTTTGAAGACTATTCTAGTGTCTTTGTTCACTCATTTCTGTGCATATATGTAGTCATATATGGAGTATAATATCGAAAATCATCTTATATTTCTGAACAGAGGTAGTAATGAAATATGGTTTATGTTTGAATTAGAACCAGGTCCGCGGTGGAGATGAAGTTCTCAAAGTCATGCCGTGTGAACTGGAAGACCTGATGATGAGTTCTACTGCTGAACTATCTAGCTGTTGTGTCCTTGTCGCCATGTGTCCTGAACTAGTGTTTTAATGTAGCATTGTTGTCAGGCGTGTTCTCGAGGCTGTACTTGACCACAACAATTTCCTGCTCGTGCCTTCGATTACGAAGGGTGTGGTTCTTGTAAAGCTGCCCAACAAATCTGATGTGGCATGTCTTCATCATCATGTTTATGAGTGGAAAGACCACTCTGTTAGGTTCTCCAAGGTTGACAAGATGGTGATGGTGCATGTAGACATCTCACACGAAGTACATGGCCTAGTCAGTTATGTGGGGTTCATCCCGTAGGTCGGTGGCAAGAAATAGTCTGCAGAGTTTACTTAGTGCAACTTTGCTTGTCTGTAGTAAGTACTATTGTTCAGTACTTGATTTCTGTTTGTGAACCCTGTATTGTTTATTAGTACTGCCGCTTTTGGTGTGTGGTCAGTCCTGAGAACGGTCTATGTTAATGTCTGTCCACTCAATTCAGTCTGTACATTTTGAAGTATCCAGATCATATTTTTTGCGAGGATGGTTTATCAATTATGGTTACACTCCAATATTTGTATGCATTGCAGGGTTTATCGCACCCACCAGGATTTCTAGTCCCATGGATGTTCAGTCCATACGATTTGTCACGACCTTTGGAGTGTCCTGCTTGTGGGAGTAGGCAGGGCCCCTGCATGCCACGCGTAGTTGGATGATCAATCTTCTGTTTAGTACTTCAACATAGTGATTTCCTGGTAAGGATTCACTCGTGTCACATCAAGTAAATCTTATTGATTTACTATCTAAATCTTATTGATTTAATGTCATGTTTTCTTTCTTTTCCTGCAATTTTACGATGCAAGGTTTGCCATGTGACATTCATCACAGAATAAACCGTTTGGTTTGCTCTACGATGGCTATTTTTACAGGTTTCACTTCTTATGTCGTGTCAGTAACGAAGGCACTGTCCATCACTTATATTACTAGAAAAAATTGGATCAGTCTGTTGTCTGAGTACAAGCTGAATCCCTATGATGAACTGTAGTTTGGTTTAACCAAAACGCCACAATTAGTCCTTCTCACGTTTAAAAGAAATGAAGTAAAAAACTGGATCACGGTCACGGATCCTAGTCAAGTTAGAAAGCTGATCATAGCAGACCAGACACGATCGCCATTGTCTCGCACAGATCGAGCACCGGTAGTTGCTCTAGCACTAACAGCGGCAGCAGCTCAGTCTGATCCAGCTGAGGATTGGGCACCGACCGCGTCAGTGGATCAGTCTGATCTACCGGAGGATCGGGCATCGACACCGGCACCAGATCTATAAGGAGCACCATCTCCGGCAGCAGCAGCGGCTTCGACACCTGCACCAACACTTGCGCTTGCATTTGGTCCGGCCCGTGCAGTTGCACCGGCAACAGACTGGGCTGCAGTTCGCACTTCATATACCAAAGTCCTTACAAAAACCAACTTGTCCACCTTCTTGGTAAGCATTGGCTGCCCAAGTGCTTCGTTCTTTTTTCTTTCCATGTTGTTTCACATGATTCACCGTGTTGATCTAACTGTTTGGGTATGTCTTCTTGTTTTCAAACAGAGAATTCCTAGAGCAACGAGGGAGTCGTTCAACAATCCGGGCGACCGTGGCCAAGTTTCTCTTACCATGTGCAGCCTTAGTTTGAATGAACTTGCTCAATATACCGTAAGTACAAAGGATGGTCGCATGATGATTGATGCAAAGGATGGTCAAGGTTCAAATCTAAATCATATCTTGCGGTAGGGGATGATGTCAAAATCAAACTTTCTCGGCAAGGAGAGATGGTCCAAATCAACTTTGAAATTCTTCAGTAGCAGCACGCAACTGCCGAACTGATCTATCCTTCGAGGGATTTTGATGTAATAATCTGGCATGGTGAAACAAGTGTCCTGTGTGTATAAGTAGTATGACAATATTATTTATCACAAGTATATCGTTGATAGAATTGCAACTCTGATTGCTGGTTAGGAACTGTTTTTCGATTTCATTCCAATAGCTGTCGTGCTTTATTCAATTTTGTGTATTCGCCTTCCGACAGCATCTAAAACCAGCGCAGTACCGATCGCTTGCAATATGAAAAGCACTGAGGTAGAACACATGGGCCCCCAAACATGCAGGGTCGGCCTGCGGCCCAAAGTCCAGAACTGTGAGCCTATCTGAGTATTATATTCTCAGCTGAACCCCCATAAAAAAAGCTGAACCCCCCTAATGCCCGTGCGTTGTAGAGGGAGTATATTTCTCGGCAAGGTGAGCCTGTGATATAAAAGATTTGTATATTTCTTTACAGAGGGAGTATCTCTCTGTCAAAAAATATATTTATGTGTAACTACATACTCCTGTCTTTCAACATCCTTTCGCTGATATGTGGGGCAACCGGCAACGGGGTCCACATGCCATATGCACAAATTAGAGTGCACAACTTCAGGGTAGACACACCCCGGTCATAGTGCCGCAGTAATGCCCAATGAGCCGTCAAATCACAACCCCCCCCCCTTTCCAGCTTTAGCAGTAAGCTGGACAGACGAAGCGGCAATATTTCACTGGGCCTGAATCCCCTTCTCCCTCGTATGCTTGTTCAGAGAAAATCCCCACTCGGCAATTGCATAGGGTTTTCTCATGGAGAACCAGGTACGAATTCTTCATCCATCCCCGATAAATCCAAGTCCCTTGGTCGCAGGTAATCCTAGGATGGCAGCCGCCACCGTTGATGCATTTTTCTTCGTACTGAATCTAGTGTGTTTCAGTTGCAGTGCCCAAAGTGCGAGTACCCTACAGATTTCTGCGCCCACGGCGAGACGCCACACTTGTTCCTTCTCATCCTACCATAGAATTTTGAAACATGCACAATATGTTCCTAGAATCCTCTTCTCTATCCAGGAGGGTGGTTTTTTTTGAACATGTTGTGTTCTCATATTATATTTCCTGCAGTGTATTATTTGCTCTGCTAGAACACATGTACTCAAGATGCTCGGCCCTGCCATAACTGAATACACTAGTTTAATGGTCACAGTGAAGACAATCCATGGATATTGCTTCCGAGTTGGGTTCATGAACCAAGAAGATCGCTGCTTTTTTATGGCCGAACTTGGATAAACTTTCTCAAGTGTTACGGACTGAAAGTTGGCGCACGAATGTTGATGGAAATAGCAGAACCTGGTCTCATCTTCACTGCGATCTTCCACCCTAACGCTGTTCCAATTGTTCATCCATGTTAGTTTTGTATCCGGTTCTTGCTTGTTGCCTCGATTACTTCTTAATCCACCTATTCTGTCTAACTAATCACAATTTAACTTTAGAAGTAGCAACGAATCTCTCACGAAGATGCTACTTCTAACTAATATTGTCTTATAATTGGTGGTACGTGTAGGTTTTTTTAGAGTTAAGCAGTCTGCTCATTTGTTACTCTGTAATAACTCGGCTGTTACTAATGGCACTGAAGTTGACTGGATCGACATCCACAAGTTCCTACACTTTATTGATCGTCTTGAGGTCCTTGTGGGGCGTTTCAATGGTGGAAGGCCACGTGGGATATGTGTGCCACTGCTGCACTCGTTGAACAGGTCCAAATGTGTCGAGAAACTTATGGTACGAGCTGTTTTCTGTTATATATGTTGTTCATAAACTATTGCTTATACACAGTTTTACATCTGTGATCTTCTTGAAACAGGAACTGCCGAGTTCTATTGTTCCTATACAGATGCCTGACCATGGTCGGGTCAGACTTGCGCTTGGTCACAACATGATGTTTATGTCGACCTACTCAATTCCCCTTGGAGGTGAAAAGATACTTATTCATGGGTGGTCTCAGATAATGAAGGCCCGTCCATCTTGGAGAATAGGACAGAAGATTATGTTCATGCTTTTCCATGGCTCTAAAGCGAATATCCTGTTTATTGACCACGTTGCGAGATGAAGCCGCTTTCAGAAGGTTGTGGATGCGCGGGGTGGCGCATGGGCCTTGTCCTAGGGCTTGGCGGCCTCACCCTTGGTTAACTATTGGCAAAGTGGCACTGTTTGAGGCGTGCTTTCTATGGTTGAACCTGTATAAGTACTCATACTGCTTTCATCTTTGGTTGTTAAGTGCCCCTGTTGGTTTCAGTTAAGGTTGTTAAGTACTCCTGCTACTTTTACAGTGTGTTGTGTTTCTTCAGTCCTGTCTTCCTCCAGCTGCCAAAACCAAACCAGCACCAGCGGGGCTGCCTGCTTCCGCCCCCCACGGCTGGCTGCGCCTCAGCGCACGCATCGCCGCCCCACCGTCTCCTAAATCGTTAACGCCGACGTCCTCCGCGCGCTTTGGTGCGCTCGCCGCGGTGCCACCCTCTCGCGTTGTCAACATGGTCAACAAACAACAGGAATCGGCAGAAGTACGTGGAGAGGATGACAGTAGGGGACCACCACGTCAGCGTATGGAAAAATAAAATGCTTCCTCCTAGTGTTTTCCTGACATCTCGGACCCACGACATTGTGAGCGTATATAGTCAATAGACAAGAGAACAACACAAGATCGGCTGACACCTTGGACATAGCTACTCGAGCAGTATTTTTTTTGTTTGGTATTGTTGAGACAGAGTAGGGTTTGACATGGGTTGTGGCCCGTCTAGCCCAGGCTTATATTTCATGTTCACCATGTGACCAGCCAGCTATTTTTTCTTTGTGAAAATGAGTCCAGTTTATTTTTTATGAAGAATACCCAATCCAGGCCTACTTATTTTTCTATGCCCTCATGGGCTGCAACTCTTTCAAGACGCCTGCAAATCTTGAAAGTAATATGAAATGGGTTGTAAATATAAAAACATATGACAAATTGGAAATTACTTTATAATTTCTGATTTATTTTTCACATTTTCAGATTCCTATTACACTGGGTATTAACCTAATTCAAATATATCTTCAAAGTACTTTAAACCTGGCTCGACATTTCGGTATTAAAAATAGTTTGGAACACACAGAAATATGCGAAATTGGCCCTGGCCAACCAAAAAACGACTGCAATAAATTGCATAAGAAGTTGCCATGAATTATATATAAATTATTAAAAAAAGAGGGAGTGGTCTGACTTGTGGGCCTGTTTAGTTGACGCGTATGCAAGATTTTTTTAGTTATTATATACTACGTCAACAAATGATTCTAGCAGACATAACCGTTGGATATCAATCCAACGACCGTCGTGTTTCTTCAATCTCTGATCTTCTTGCTCCAGCCGCCAAAGCAGCGCCGGCAGGACCGCCTGCTCCCGCCTCCCGTGTCCGGCTGTGCTGCCGCGCCGGCCTCAGCGCCCCCTACTACTCCCACCGTTGGCCAGGGCATCCCTCTACTCACCCACACCCCCTGTTATTCTGTGGCAACGGCAGCCTCACACCGCAGCCGAACCGATGAACCCTTGTACTCCTCTCCGCGCGGGCTTCCACTGCCACGTCTTCCCTGGCTCTGCGTCGTCCCCTTCCTAGGCCTCGCCGTCGTCCACCTCTGTGGTGCTCTCGGCACAACATGGTCAATGTGGTCAACGACCGACCTCCATCGGAAGAGTACTGTACGTGGAGTGGCTGACAGCTGGGTCCACGGCAGCCGCAAGGAAGTGCCTCCCTATTACGGAGAAAATAATTATTCCTCCACCTGACAGCTGGGACCCACTGGACGGGCCACCAGTATTTTGCAAAAAAAAGGTTTCCCCCTGACTGCTGGGACCCACAGGTCGGGCCACCGTATTTCGCGAAAAAACGTTCCCCCCGCTGTCAGCTCGGACCCACCGGAAGTGCCTCCTTATTACGCACAAAAAAATGAATACCCCCTGCTAGCTGGGACCAACCTTGGTGGGAGGCTGACTTGTGGGCCTACTAAGTTGACTGGGACAGAGGCCTTTGTCAACTTTAGTCAATATATGAACGATTCTAGCTCCAGTGACCGTACGATGTCCATCCAATGGCCGTAGTGCTTCTTCAACCTCTGGTCTTCTTGCTCCAGCCGCCCAAAGCAGCGCCGGTCGTGCCGCCTGCTCCTGCCGCCCGTGGCCGGCTATGATGCCGCGGAGGCCTCACCACCCCCTACTACTCCCACCACTGGCCAGGCCATCCCTCTACTCACCCACACCCCATGTTATTCTGCGGCGATGGCAGCCTCACCAGTGAACCCTCGTACTCCTCTACGCCTGGGCATCCACTGCCGCGTCTTCCCCGGCTCCGTGTCATCCCCTTCCTAGGCCTCGCTGTCGTCCACCGCCCTGGTGCTCTCGGCGCGGCGTGGTCAATCGCTTCCATCGGACATGGGCTGTATGTGGAGAGGCTGACAGCTGGGTCCACGGCCGCAGCAAGGAAGTGCCTCCTTATTATGAGGAAAATAATGATTGCTCCACCTGACAGTTGGGACCCACCGGATGGGCCACTGTATTTCATGAAAAAAACATTTCCCCCTGACTACTGGGACCCACCAGCTACATCTTCGCATGCAAGGAAGTGCGTCCGGGCAAAAAAACAAAATGATTCGCCCCCCTGACCGTTGGGACCCACCAGCGACACCTTTCACACGCATGGAAGTGTGTCCGTACCAAAAAAAGTATTCGCCCCCCCGACTGCTGGGGCCCACCAGCTACATCTTCGCACGCAAGGAAGTGCGTCCGGGCAAAAAAAAATGATTCGCCCCCTAACTGCTGGGACCCACCAGCTACATCTTCGCAGGCAAGGAAGTGCCTGACAGTCAGGACCCACCTGGTGGAAGCGTACGTAGCATTGTCATTCTGGTCGCGAAAGTGTACGTACATACTGGTCGTTGTAGAACCGCGCACGTGTTGTACTAGAGGCGCGCACGTAGCATGTACACATACGTACAGCGGCCAGGGTGCAAGAAAGAAAATACGGCCACATATGTGTACATACGGTCGGGGTCTTGAACGCCTACTCGCGCATACGTGCATGGCTGGGTCAGAACGGAGAAACAGCGTCGTCATCGTGTTCATGGGGAGCCAACCGGCTGGGTCGGAATGGAATGCGTGGTCGTGCTCATTGGGAGGGCTTGGATGGAATAGGCGATGGAAAACGAGGCCTTGCGTACCGCACAACGTAGGAAACGGCCTTGTGTTCGACCGGCCACGTTCGAAACGGGATCCTGTTCATCGGGAGGGGTCTGGTGTACCGCAAAACGGAGGAAACAGACCTCCTATAGTCAAAACGGGGGTCCTATTGATCGGGAGGGGTGTGACGTACCGCAAAACGGAGGAAACGGACCTCCTACGGTCGAAACGGGGGTCCTGTTAATCGGGAGGGGTGTGGCGTACCGCAAAACGGACGAAACGGACCTCCTACGGTCGAAACGGGGGTCCTGTTGATTGGGAGGGGTGTGGCATACCGCAAAACGGACGAAACGGACTTGTGTTGGAGCACTACGGTCGAAATGGGGGTCCTGTTCATTGGGAGGGGTGTGGCGTACCGCAAAACGGGACTCCACGGGATATTGTTCATCTCCACCGTCGACCTCCTCCAGCCTCCACGGGCTACCGTCGACCTCCTCCAGCCTCCACGGGCTCCTGTTCATCCAGCCTCCACCGCGCGCTACTCCACCGGCTACTGTTCAACCACCCCTCCACCGTCTACTGTTCATCCAGCCCTCCATCGTCTACTGTTCATCCAGCCCTCCACACCACGGGGTCCTGTTCAACCACCCCTCCACGGCCAGCCCTCCACCGTCTACTGTTCATCCAGCCCTCCACACCACGGGTTCCTGTTCATCCAGAGGCAACGCCACCGCTCACTGTTCATCCAAACACCCCCGCAACGCTCACTGTTCATCCTAGAGGCAGCATCGATCGGCTTCAGTTAGCAGCAGTAGCGAAGGAATCGCTCCATCGGGTTCAGTTAACAGCCATCGATCGATCTCTCGGGTTCAGTAACGCGTAGCCTGCAGTGCAATCGCTCGGGTTCAGTTAGAGCCAATGCCTCGCACACATGCGCGTACGTACGAGAGAAACACGCATCGGTCCGTCCCCGACCTCCCACCGTAACCGGGAACTCCCCAAAATTTTTCCTCCCCCTCGCTTCTACCACAGTTTTTTCCGTCATGGACGGCCCAAAGAATGTCATGCAGCTGCATCTCCGGCCCGCCCAGGATGAAAATCCCATTTTCTGTCATGATTTTTTGTCATAGAAGTAGGATCCCACCACATCTATGATGATACCGTGTTTTGTCACAATTATCGTCATAGAAGTGTCATATGTATGACAAAAAAATTTTGTTCGGCCCAAAATGTCATGGATGTGTCTTTTTTTTGTAGTGTATTATGCTTTGCAGGAAATGGTTCATTATAATTCTTTCACCAGTACTATCGTTAAAATTCATACATGGAAGATTCTAGACTAAACCATAAATGGATACACTTTTATTCATGCGCGATACTCCAATAGAGCAAGATCATGCATGGAAGTCTCCACATGCTTAGACAGCGGATTACATTGAGCGAAGACTAATGATCAACATTTAACTTAGTAATGCAGATGTCCAGGTGAACCTCCTTGGAGTCCCCATGCACATTGTTGGGGGTCAAATAATACCATGCGTCTTCCATGTCCACATCGGCGGGAAGGTCCCAGCTCGGCAGAGTCCAAGCCAGCTTGACGTAGCCAGTGTCGGCACCCACGGACCTCCAAGGGGTAGTAATAGTAAGCACACACCCATACATCGGCCTCGTGTCAGTGTCAGCGTCAGCGGCAGCACCCCTGACGCACACTACAAAGATGTGGCGGCGGCCTGCACGGGCCTCGCCGGTGGCCACGATCAAGAGGAAGATGCTGCCGTCCTCCTCCAAGACTAGCAGGCGGCGCTGATCCTCGAGCGACTCCGGCACGGTGAACGGGTAGCACGTCTCGTACTTGATGTTCTTCGCCAAGGGCCAGTAGTGATCGCCGCACGCCTGCGTTAGGTGATGCACGATGTCCGCCGGCGAGCCCCAAAACGGCACCGGGCACTCATAGCAGTAGACGAAGGGCTCCTTGGAGGCATCGACCAGGCCGTCCATGAAATGGGAGTGGCTATAGGGGGTGTTCCGCCAGTTGAATATATGAGCAACTTACTACGAGATTTACTACAAAATAAATCATGACGGCTATAACAGGGATTAAACTAATCATGCGGACTAGCATAGTAGATGAACAGATCGAGTCTAGGACACAGACTAGAAACATTAATTCTACCACGATTTCGAACAGGAAGGACAGAAACACATACGGTGCAACGGGAGGAGCACCATTTGGGTTGAGGTTGTCGCCCATGTTGTTGAGGAAGAGGTTGCCGAGGTCGGGGAATAAGTCGTCGTCGGTGAAGTCGTCGCTGCTAGCAGTCGCGAGAGTGCGCTCCCCAAATGTCAACAACGCCTGCCGAATGGAGCGCAGGAGGGAGTGGCTATAGGGGATGTTGCGGCCGCCGAATGGAGCGCAGGAGTAGCCCACGAAGCAGTAGATGGTGCTCCTCCCTAGTCTCTATTCTTATCTCTATCTCTACTACTCTTCTTTGTTTTTTGTAATATACTAGTTGTAGTTGTCAAATCGAATAGTACTGCGCCGTCCACTGCACGCCCGGCTGAACACGCCTCCTCGCCTCCATCAAACCCCTCTGTTAAACCCTCATGCAAACCGAGAAACCTACTCCGGCCCGCGGGAGGAAATTTGTCGGTTGCCGCGGGAGGGTTATTCTGCAAATTTTCAGCAACTTAGCATACGACCGTTTGATCTCAGATCCAAGGGCTGCCAGCAGCCCGTATCATGGTCGCGCCTATCATGGTCACGCCTACCACGTCCCGCTTTACATGGCATTTTTGCATATGTGGAGGAAAGAGAGGCAAGGAAAAAGTGGAGAAGTAGGCTCTCATGCAAGAGCCAGCCTCTACTACATGGTGGAGCATTGGGAGAGGCACCTGTATGGAGGTGGTCAGGAATTGGGAGACTCACGCCGGTCGTAGCGCCGCAGTTAAAATGATAATGGCAAGTCAAATCACGTGGCCCCACCTGTCCAGTAGTAACTCGCTGTCAAATCACACAACCCTACGTTTGCAGCAGCCTACTCCCTCGTCTTCTCGCGTCTCTGTCGAACCGACTAGGCGGAACTGCCCCTCCACCTACCGCGCAATAAAAGCCCCGCCCTCGACTTTTAAATAGTACAATATACTAATTTGTATCCATGGATTGCGCCATGGAGCAAAGCCTCTAGAAAACGGCGGTACACATGTACGCAGTATACAGCACGCCCGTCGCATTCGCGTCGCACCCCAGACGGTCGGTCGGTCTGGCACACTGCTCTCCGAATGAAACACACGTCATATTGCATTTGCACACACATGTGGGACCGCAATTGAGAACCGACCATAGGCACACTCCCCGACCCCGCAACCGCAAGTCAGGTGACTTAATAGAAGAGGGAGACGAGCGATAGTACTAGAGATGTGTTGTACTACGTTGGTGCCTAGACGATCCATGCAAGACACGGAAGACCAGTTCATCCATGCATGTGACCAGACTCCACCAGACATGCCTAGATTGGCTATCGTCTACATATCGTGTAGGATGTGTTGTACATGGCTGTAGTTGTGGTGAGAAATCTAAAAAAAAGTTTCTTGTCATCTCACAAAATTAGGTGTCATGTGATTCGGATCACTGCTAGGGTTAAACAGCGACAACTGAGTTGCGCTAGTCATTGGGGGCACATGCACGAAGACTACTCGGCTGCCATCTAGGTCAAGCCGGCTATTTTGATTAGGACATCTATCGATGTACCCCTTTTCCACAAGTTTATCTTTAATTTGAGCTTTGTTCCTCGTCTAGTTTGTCCGTCGGGATTCATGTTGTCTCCTTTGCGCAAGGAGGTCATGATTTCTTGTCATGTGGCATTTTTTCGCGTTATATGTTATAATCCGGCGCTTCAGATCAAAATGACGACAACTGCACCTCCGGGCCACATGCATGAAGACTTCTCGACAGTCATTGACGAGGTCAAGCCGGCTCCGGTAGACAAAAGAAAACTAGTACTACTCCACTATATAGGCAGGAGCCTCCGTGCTTGCTTGTTAGTGTTGCTCTCTTCACACCATCTCGACCTCTCCAGATCTAAACACAATAGCGGTGGCCACACTCTCTCTCTCTGCTCACCGCTGGTCACAGATCTAGCCGGATCCTCTCCGTTGGGGAAGGTGAGAAGGTTCAACGTTCACGCGGTCGTCCTTGGCGACAGCTCCTACCCACTGCTGGCACGTCCCGATCAGCCTGCCTTGCCGTTCTTTCCCAAGCACCGCTGGCGAGGGAGGGCCTCCGACCCCTTCTTCCTCGCTGCTGTAGTGTGGGCAGATCCGGCCTCCCGCCGCCCACCAAGCGACATCCCGGCGACCATCAGGTATAACTTCCTTCGGAACCGGCCTTGCTCTACTTCCCGAGCTCCTGACGTCGCTACATTTGTATCTTTTACTATTTCTCAGGCCCGCTCGTAGATAGGATCGACCGGCTGTTTGAAAACCACCTAATTTTTTTATGTTTAAGAGGTAAAACTAGTTCATGCACTCGAATCTAGTACTACTTGGTTCAAACAAGGAAGAAAGGGGGTGGGGGTTGGGGAGGATTTGTTACCTGAATCTTGGACTTGGTCGAAAGAGGAAATAATGGGGGCAAAAAGTAGCAGAGACTGGCTATCCAACTGGTCTCTAGGTCTAATAGGGAAATAAAGGGAAACGCAGTACAAACTCAATATAAACCCGATCTATTGGTTGAAAAAGGAAAGAAAGTGGGTTCTAGGGGACAAGTCAACAGAGTAAGTCCAGCACTAGATTTGCTAGCCTCACACAGTATAAGGTGGCTATACCGAACAAAAATGGGACCAACCCAGATATCCTGTTCGGTTGTTTGTTGCCCCGAGCCACTCTTATGTAATGCCACTGGTAAAATGTAGCAGTCGCACTGTTGAAAGTAAGGACACGTTAAACCAATGTTGTTTTCAATGTAATGCCTCCAGTAATATGAATCAATGGCACTTCTTTACATGTCCTGCTAAATTTCCTATTAAGATAAGTTGGTTCTTTTCGTTAGAAATGCAACTGTCCTGGTCCACCTACTCTCCCGTGCCCAAAGTAATGTCATATTTAATGGTTGTCACAGTTAATCCTAATGCCCACACTAATATCTAGCAATGCCACTGCTTTAGAAATTGCTACTGTCCTTGTAGGATTGCCATTCAGATAAGGAACATGCTTCTTTTCATTTGATGCATGTTTCATCACTTGTTAGTCACCCTCCTTTGCATCTTTTTTGTGCAAACAGAGATATACACTTCACGCTCAATCTTAGTTGAACTGCACAAATGATATCCAAATTATAGTTGAGCATTCTAGGAGCTTCACCACCAACCTTGATGTTGCTCAATTTTATTACAACTAATGAAGAAGAAGCTCTGTGAGTTTCATTTTCTGATGGAAATGGAACCGGGGCTGGAGCCCTTTTCTTAAAAAAATGAAGAAGAAGCTGCTAGCTCACGGGACATTGCTTCATTTTAGGTGAACTGCAGCAAAAGGTCCCGTGAATTGAATCATCCATGTTGGTGACTGAAAGAGCCAGCTTCAGCATCCCAGTCTAAGCACCCCCGGCCTCCATCCTTGCAATGCACGGTACACCTCATTTGCCACCTGCTCGACCCTAGTGTCATAGATAAATGAAGTAATAATACAGTTAAAATAGAGCGAGTGTAATCTCTATCATTTCATTTCCAATGTAGATAAAGAAAGTGCTTCTCTTTCTTAATGTATGTTTCATCAACTAGTCCCATTGTTAATGTTTAAGCGTTTCTGCAAACTGGGGTGCTTAATTTTAGTTGATCTGTACAAAAATACAAATTTGAATGTCTCAAGGTGCCTCCTTGTACTACTGTTGTACACTGATGTTCATCACTGGCAGAAAGTGTATCTAGGAGACTTGGGACGATGTCCAGTATGAGGTGTACCGTATGAGGAGTCGCAGGGCCCATCTCACCCTCGCAGCATGGCATACTATGATACTATCGCAATATTTTCTTCTTATTATTTTGTGTGTTTCATCAACTAGTGCCACTATAATGTAATCACGCTTTTTCATTATCTATGCAAACAGGGTTATTCAGCTGCATTTTGGTGGAACTGCACAAATGTACGTATGGAACCGGCATATATGCAGAGTGCGAGGTGTGCTAAGTAAAAATTACCGACACCAACCATGTTGTATGCACGCATTGACATCCACCACCACCAGTGGGATGTGTGGTGCTCTCTGTGGATGGATCTTTCTCGGCAGCAAATCCTCTAACCAAATACTAGTAGCTTATATTGGCAGTTTTCTAGGGAGTACTCTTTTATGAAAGAAGCACCAATCTATTTTTCTTTATTTGTACACTGTGTCACAACTTTGACCCAAAGGTCCAGAGCTCTTTTAGGGTGACTGGCGTAGTACTCAGAGACTGATTGTAAGCATGATTTTCATTAGCTGTCACACTGATTGTAAGCATGAGCAGGTGGAAGATTAGGTTAGTGCGAAGCTTACCTTAAACCCTACCGCCGCCGTTGAAACGAGGCGAGCGTCGAGGGAACCATGGAGAACAGCGGGGAAGCGATGTCGCACCATCCGGCCTTCTCTTGCGGTGGGAGAACGAATACTCCTGTGGCTCCGGCTGGCTCTGCACCCTCACGAACGGCACACCATACTCGATCGATTCGTTATCCTCTGGGTGCTCGACCTTTGACCTGTACGCCCACCACCTCCGCCTGACTGTCGCCTCGGGCGAATCTGTCTGCTCCATCGCCTAGAGGAGATACTCGATGAACTCGGAGGACTGTGGCGTGACTGCCGCCGAGGAGTACATGTGCATCGCCACCCTCATCGTCGCCGTCTTGCTCTTTCGCATACATTGCCACATGGCCCGCACCGTCCTCGAAATCTCCCACTCATTATCAAACCAAGTAAGGATCTCCTTCAACCTGGCTAACTTTGCTTGGTCACCGCCGGCGATCTGCCTAATTCGCTGCTGCATCCTCTCCATAGATGTCCTTCTGAGTGGTCCGGTGCTAGCTTTGGAAGATGGGAGGAGAGACAGTGGTCTTGCAATAGAAAAGAGGGAGAGGCGAGATAGTGGTTTTAGAATGGAGATGATGGAGAGGAGAGGAGGTCATTTTGCAATGGAGAACATCAGAAGAGGGAGAGGCGAGACGGTGGTTTTGGAATGGAGATGATGGAGAGGAGAGGAGGTGGTTTTGCAATGGAGAAGATTAGAAGAGGGAGAGGCGAGACAGTTGTTTTGGAATGGAGATGATGGAGAGTAGAGGAGGTAGTTTTGCAATGGAGAAGAGGGAGAGGAGCATGCGGCAGCGATTTAGGATTGGACGAGAGGTCCGGCACGCTGTGACTGGACCAAAATCAAAATCAATTTACCCTTCAACTAAGAAAGCGACCCCACATTAACTAGTCTCCCTTTTATTATGGCTCATAATTGACCACGATTTTCGCAAATAAAATATATGTTAAATGTTGCAAAAATAATATAATTTGAAAGTACATTCAGATACGAACCAAACGATACAATTTTTGGTGACATGCATTCACATTTTGCTTGTCAAATACAGTATGTGGTCAAACTTTGACCCAAAATATGCAAAACAACAAAAAAATACTTCGAAGACCAGCGCCGCTCTTCCGCTCTTCTCCTCTTAAACCACTGCCGCTCCTCTCCTGTTCCAATCTAAATCCAGCGCCGCTCCTCTCCTCTTCCATTTCAAAACAACCGCCCCTCCTATCCTATTTCGGTCCAAAACCAGCATCGCTCCTCTCCCATTCTAATCCAAAACCAGCGTTGTTCCTCTCCTCTTCCATTCAAAAACCACCGCCGGCGAGTGAAGGTGCTGTGGAGAAGTAGACCGATGGAGGAGTACAACCGATATGTGAGGATCGCAAACGGCAACCCTGTGAAGCTAGCTAGGATGTTGGAGATACAGTCTTGGTTTGACAACAAGGACCAACTAGCGGCGACAGCGACATCCATGGCCAAATATCTGCAACAGAGCGAAAAGGCGGCGATACTCCCGGAGGGAGTCGCGCTGGAGTACATGGAGCTGCTCCTCTGGGCCATGGAGCAAACAGATTCACCGAATCCGATCGTGAGGGAGCGGTGGTGGGAGTATCGATCCCAGATGGAGCATCCACCAGAGATTGAAGGATCGAGCATCTACTGGGTGCCGTTTGTGAGGATGTCCTGCCAGAGCGAGCCGGTGGAGTCTTTGTCGACCGAACCCAACTGCAAGAGGAGAAAAGCAGTTGGCCCTACGACGCTTCCCCGCCATCGTCTCCCTCGCCGTTCACATCGTCTCACAGGGCGGTTGTCTGCCGCCGATGAATAGGAGGGTACTGCCCCCCCAGCCCAATAGTCAGGCAGGTTGTGAATTGTCAGGAGGAGCTTAGGGTTGTCAGTATTTGCAGGTTGTGAATTGTGTTTTGTGTTGTGTATTTTGAGAGTACTTTCATATATGAATGTCTTTTGAATTTCAGATTTGCAGTATTGAGCATATGAAGTATTTTATGAATTCTAGAGATCTCTTTTTAGCACTTAAAAAAAATGTAGTTTCGTAGGAGTATAAAAGTGCAGACAATGTGATTCTCAGAAAAGAAACTGCAAGTTTCAGTTTCAGATAAGAAACTGCAAGTCCATTTTCAGATAAGAAAATGTAACTTTCAGAGGCAGAGCATTTATATTAACACAGCCTTTTCAAACAGGGTTAACATCATGTTGGAAGTTTTATTCATGGTCGAAAATGGAACTACCAGCCAGTTAACATCATGCTGATCAACATTCATCCATAGCACATCTTCATATGATGCACAGTCAAAATACCCACACAATGTCGAGTGTGCGAAACACAGAGAAAACGAGGGACGAAGTTTTGGCAAGTGTTCGACGTGGTTTTGGGCTGCCCCGTCTAGGCTTTCATTTTTAACATGCGCAGCCCACGAACTTGGATGGGACGTTCATAGGCCTGTTTGTATTTTCTTGAGGGCCGTCATGTATCGACCGGCCTATGGACCTCCCATCCAAGGTTTTATTTTTCCTAAATATCTGCAGCCCAATTTATGTATTTTTTGAAGAAAACACAGAGGTCTGTTCTATTTTTCTATGTAAGAATAGGAACCCTAGGTCCAACTTATGTTTCCCTTCTAACTATATTATATATATTTAAATTATTTTATATGTTATTATATATTATTTTTATTGTCATCATATATTTAACAGATGCTTACATATGTAAGAAAACAAAATCCCACATCTTATTAACTTATAAAAATAATTTCTTAACAATAAAATCCTGGATTGTTTTGGCACGAAAATCCTGGTGATTGTGTACAAAAGCTTGGTAAGATTTAAGGACGAATGTAATAATGTCACTTATTATTTAAATATATTTATAACAAAATGCTCAGCCCCTTTTTATTTTTTGATAACATTGCTGGCCCAACCCAACATTATAATTAGAATCAGCCTAGCAAAATCGTGTATTTGAGAGAAAGTGCAAATGGCCTGTAATTTTTTAGGAAATAAAATAAATGGGCCGCATGGATGCTACATTATTTGTTCACCCAGCCCATCTAATGGCTGTAATTCAAAAAAAAGATCAAATTGACTGTAAATTCTACCGCGCAAAAAAGACTGTAAATTCTGGAAAAAAATATTGAATACGTGCCACATTTTTGGAGGCTAAAATGTGGGTCAATAGGTCGAACCCAATGCAAGTCGTTGTCAATTTAGTCAACAAATGATTCTGACATGTTAGCCATTGGATTTACATCCAACAACCGACATCCATCTTCAATCTCTCGTCTTCTTCCTCCAGCGCCGCCACGACCACCTCCCGCCTCCTGCTGCTATCAGCTCTACTTAGCACGCTTCGCTATGAAGCGCTACTCCACCATTGGCCAGGCCATCCCTCCACCCCTCCACACCTCATGTTCTTCTCCACCGACTGCCGAACCACACCGCACAAGAACCAGTTAACCCTCATACACCTCTCCGTATGCGACTCTACTCCCGCGTCTTCCCATCTCCGGCTCATTGATGTCCGAGGCCTCGCGGTCGTCCACCACCTTGGATGCGCTCGGTGCGGAATGGTCAACGTGGTCAACGAACGACACCATCGGAAGTAGATTGTGCGTGGAGAGGCTGACAGCTGGGTCCATGGCCGCACACAAGGAAATGCCTCCTTATTACGCGCAAAATAATGATTCCTCCACCTGACATCTGGGACCCACCGGAAGGGCCTCTGTATTTCACGAAAAAACAAGCCCCCCGTTGACAGGTCGGACCCACCAGCTATCTTCGCACACAAGGAAGTGCCTCCTTATTACGCACAAAAAATGAATACTCCCCCTGCCAGCTGGAACCCAGCATAGTGGGAGGCTGACTTGTGGGCCTACCAAGTTGACGGGGACGGAGGGCTTTGTCAACTTAGTCAATATGAACGATTCTAGCTCATGTTACCGTACGATGTTCATCCAACGCCCATAGTGCTTCTTCAACCTTTGCTCTTCTTGCTCCAGCCGCCCAAACCAGCGCCAGTCGTGCCGCGTCCTCTTGCCTCCCATGGCTGGCTGTGATGTCGCGAAGCTCTCACTGCCCCCTACTACTCCCACCACTGGCCAGGCCATCCCTCTACTCACCCACACCCCCTGTTATTCTGCGGCGACAGCAGCCTCACACTGCAGCTGAACCAGTGAACCCTCGTACTCCTCTTCGCATGGGCATCCACTGCTGCGTCTTCCCCGGCTCCGCGTCGTCCC
The DNA here is from genome assembly GCF_018294505.1 of Triticum aestivum. Taxonomy (NCBI): domain Eukaryota; kingdom Viridiplantae; phylum Streptophyta; class Magnoliopsida; order Poales; family Poaceae; genus Triticum; species Triticum aestivum. The sequence goes on along the minus strand of NC_057801.1, from coordinate 446,386,451 downwards.
CTTCCTAGGCCTCGCCGTCGTCCACCACCGTGGTGCTCTCGGCGCGCCGTGGTCAATGTGGTCAACGACCAAATTCCATCGGACGAGTACTGTACATGGAGAGGCTGACAGTTGGGTCCACGACAGCCGCAAGGAAGTGCCTCCTTATTACGTTGAAAATAATGATTCCTCCACCTAGCAGCAGGGACCCACCGGATAGGCCACCGTATTTCGTGAAAAAAACGTTTCCCCGCTGACTGCTGGGACCCACCAGCGACACCTTCGCATGCAAGGAAGTTCATCCGGGCAAAAGAAAAAAAATAATTCGCCCCCCTGACTGCTGGGACCCACCAGCTACATCTTCGCACACAAGGAAGTGCCTGACTGTCGGGACCCACCTGGTCGAAGCGTACGTAGCGTTGTCATTCTGGTCGCAAACGTGTACGTACATATATACTGGTGGATGTAGAGGCGCTCACGTGTCGTAGTAGAGGCGCGTACATGTCGTAGTAGAGGCGCGCACGTAGCATGTACACGCACGTACAGCGGCCAGTGTGCAAGAAAGAAAATACGGCCACGTATGTGTACCTACGGGTGGGGTCTCGAACGCCTACTCGCGCATACGTACGGCCAGGGCTCGTGTACATGGCTGGTTGGAACAGAGAAACAGCGTTGTCCTCGTGTTCATGGGGAGGCAACAGAATGCGTCGTGTTCATGGGGAGGCAACGGAATGCGTCGTGTTCATCGGGAGGCAACAGAACGTGTGGGAGCCAACCGGCTGGGTCGGAACGGAATGCGTCGTCATGTTCATCGGGAGGGCTTGGATGGAACAGGCGATGGAAACGAGGCCTGGCGTACAGCAGAACAGAGGAAACGGCCTTGTGTTCGACCGACCACGTTTGAAACGGGATCCTGTTCATCGGGTGGGGTCTGGCGTACCGCAAAACGGAGGAAACAGACCTCCTACGGTCGAAACAGGGGTCCTGTTGATCGGGAGGGGTGTGGCGTACCGCAAAACGGAGGAAACGGACCTCCTACGGTAGAAACGGGGGTCCTGTTGATCGGGAGGGCTGTGGCGTACCGCAAAACGGACAAACGGACTTGTGTTGGAGCTCTATGGTTGTCGTGGAAATATCACGTCAGATGTCCTAGCAGAAGGACTTAGTCGTGGAGCCATCACAACGATGTTAGCCTGAAGGGGTTAAACCGGACAAGAGACACAAGAGTTATACTAGTTCGGCCCCTTCGAGGAGGGTAAAAGCCTACGTCTAGTTTGTGATGGGATTATTGGGGTTTCGATGACCAGGGAGCAAATACGCTAGCCTCGGTCTCGAGTTGTTGTTTGTTGTCCCTGAACCGCCGTTGGGTAGTCCCTTTATATACACAGGTTGACGCCCGGCCGGTTTATAGAGTTCCGAAGCCGACTAATACAAGTGTTCGGCTCGGTCTCTTCCTTTCCCTAACTTACAATACAAGTATACAACTATGGCGGTTTACCACTATGGGCCCTAATCCGATAATGGGGAAGAATTTGATAACGAAGCCCTCAAAGTTGTGACAAAGGAGATGGATCCTCTGGCAAGTCAATTGGCGGAAGAAGCTAACTTGACTGTTCACCGGTCCTTCTATGATGCCAACAACCAATGGGTTAATACTGTTGTGAAAGAAGTGCAAAATCTTATCCCGTCAATCCGTAAGCACACTTACGCCCCTGACGTTGATCCGTCCGAACTTATAAGTGAAGAGGCTGTCTTTCAAGCTTTAACCCGGATTGACTGGACCACCGTTGACTTCCAGCCACTGGATGGGGAGGAGGAGGCTGAACCGACGCCAGATGATCCATCAACTTCATGTCAACATGGTGATGAGTCTTGATCCGGCAATCTAGTTGATGCTTCATACACTTTGTTCCGTGGAAAGAACAATTCCTTATTTTGGGCCTTAAAGCGCCTTGTAATAGGCTGGTTGAAATACTTTAATCTGCTGCCATCGTGCACTGGGATATACTTTGTTTGATCCGCCATGACAATTTCAGTGCTGGCTTATATATCTTCACAATATTATGCAATCCCTATGTCTGTGATATGAAATTATACTGTTGGTTTACCAACTTATTTGTAGTAAGGGTGAATACCCAACTTTCACCATGCAATGTTGGTATTGTAAGGAGTAAAACCGGGTTGTGATGAACACCGGAAGATCATATGGGCGACATGTAGTCAAAGCCCGACCAGATTAAAAGATGTCGGTTCACCATTGATTATATGCTTTAACAGATGAAAACTGTAAGCCACACCGGGTTAAGAAACACCGGGTTGAGATGGAGACATATAGCCTGGCCGGATCAAGAGATGCCGGTTTACCTTAAAAGGTGACCAAATAAGGATAAAACTTGCAAAAACAAAGCAAATAAAAACTTGTAGTTGAGGCTTTTCGAGGGTTGCCAGGCCCAAATTCGAGGCTTTTCGTGGGCTGCTAGGCCGCTGAGTTAAACCATTTGACAAAGCCTTTTAAGATGGGCCTCCAACTAACCGATCGTCGTTTTAACTTTGGCAAATTCAGGGTCTCAATGAGAGTAACTGTCAAACGTTCGGCGGGTCATGCCAGGATTACCTGGATAGGAGTGGCTTACTTGATGAAGGCAGGTTAACCCGGGGATTTAGGTGAATACACCAGGCTTCCAAGCCTTGGGTCGATACCCGGTTACAAGTGTCCTTTCAAATTCTTTGTTACTTTACACAAAGAGCCCCCAAGTAACTTTGTGAGCTATGCTCAATGGGTGCCTATGTTTGAGTCATGCTAGTAGCAACATATCTCTCTTTGGCCCCTTGGGTGTGAAGCTCCCAAGCTGTATGATGGCACAATAGCCGGTTTAATGGACAGGATGAGTCATTGTTGTGAAAGCAGAAGCCCCCTTGTAACCAAGAAATATTGGAAGAACGGCAGAGGCCCTGCTTGTAGCAAGGTTGCCGGCTTATTATATTGATCATAATATATACATTGTCATAATATGTACATAAGAAGAGCCTATAACTCAAGTGTAGTAAGGCCGAAGGAGTGCTATGTTCCACGGCTGCCGGGTCTCCTCCTCAGAAGTGCGTGAGTCTTCTCGAACGTCAATGAGGTAGTATGATCCGTTGTGCAGATTCTTGTTGACCACAAAGGGCCCTTCCCAAGGTGGGGATAACTTGTGCATATCAGCCTGATCCTGGATGAGCCGGAGCACTAAGTCGCCTTCTTGAAAGGTTCTTGTTTTAACCCGGCAATTGTGATAACGCCGCAAGTCTTGTTGGTAAACCGCCGAACGAGCCAAAGCCATATCTCACTTCTCATCTAACAGGTCCAGTGCTTCTTGACGTGCTTGCTCGTTGTCCGCTTCAACATAATTGGCAACCCGAGGCGAGTCATGACGAATATCACTAGGAAGCACCGCCTCTGCTCCGTAAACCATGAAGAAAGGCGTATAACATGTAGATCGGTTTGGGGTGGTGTTGATGCTCCACAACACAGATGGTAGTTCTTCCACCCAGCAACCCGGCATCCGCTTCAAAGGGACCATAAGCCGGGGCTTTATACCCTTTAGAATTTCCTGATTAGCTCACTCAGCTTGACCATTGGATTGGGTAGGAGCCACAGATGCTACATCAAGCCGGATGTGCTCTCGTTGACAAAAATCCTCCATATCGCCTTTAGATAGGTTTGTGCCATTATCTGTAATAATGCTATGTGGAAAACCAAAACGGAAGATCACCTTTTTGATGAACTGAACCGCCATGGCTACATCACACTTGCTTACTGGCTCTGCTTCAACCCATTTAGTGAACTTGTCAACCGCCACCAACAGGTGGGTCTTCTTATCTTGTGATCGCTTGAAAGGCCCGACCATGTCAAGCCCCCAAGTGGCAAACGGCTAGGTGATAGGAATCATTTGTAGCTCCTGAGCCGGAACGTGAGCTTGCCTTGAGAATTTCTGACAGCCGTCGCACCGTCTGACCAAGTCCTTAGCATCAGCGTGAGCCGTCAACCAATAAAAGCCATGAAGAAAAGCTTTGGCAACCAAGGATTTTGAACCGACATGATGACAACAGCCTCCTTCGTGGATCTCACGTAAAATCTCACGGCCTTCTTCAGGAGAAACACAGTGCTAGAATGCACCAGAAACACTACAGTGGTGTAACTCGCCATTGTGAACAACCATGGACTTGGACCGCCAGACTATCTGTCTGGCCAAAGTTTCATCATCTGGTAACTCGCCCCGATTCATATATGCCAAATATGGAACCGTCTAGTCTGGAATGATATGTAAAGCGGGCACCAACTATGCCTCCGGATCAGGAACAGCGAGGTCCTCCTCTGTAGGCAACTGAACCGACGGGTTATGTAGGACGTCCAAAAATGTATTGGGCGGCACCGGTTTACGCTGAGATCCTAGCCAGCTTAAAGCATCAGCCGCCTTGTTTTTGCGCCGACCAATGTACTCCACTTGATATCCCTTAAAGTAGCCAGCCACAATATCCACCTCTCGTCGGTAAGCCGGCATGAGTGGATCCTTGGAATCCCAAGTACCTGAAACTTGCTGGGCTACCAAGTCTGAGTCTCCAAAGCATCTTACACGGCTTAAGTTCATCTCCTTAGCCACTTGAATACCATGGAGTAAAGCTTCATACTCATCTGCATTGTTAGTACAAGGGAACATTAAGCGAAGAACATAATGAATTTTATCACCTCGAGGGGAAGTAAGGACAACTCCAGCCCCCAAGCCCTCCAATTGCCTGGACCCGTCAAAGTGAATAGTCCAGTATGTATTGTCTGGTTTGTCTTCAGGTGCCTGCAACTCGGTCCAGTCATTGATGAAATCCACAAGAGCCTGGGACTTGATGGTTGTGCGAGGCATATACTTCAAACCATGTGGTCCAAGCTCAATAGCCCACTTAGCAACCCGGCCAGTTGCCTCCCTGTTCTGGATTATATCCCCCAAGGGAGCAGAACTGACCATTGTGATGGGATGACCTTGAAAGTATTGTTTAAGCTTTCGACTTGCCATGAACACCCCATACACCAGCTTCTGCCAATGCGGGTACCTTCGCTTTGACTCGATGAGTACTTCGCTGATATAGTAAACCGGCCTTTGAACCGGGTACTCCTTCCCAGCCTCCTTGCGTTCCACCACAATGGCAACACTGACAGCCCGGGCATTAGCAGCCACATACAATAGTAGTGGCTCCTTATCAACGGGAGCAGCAAGAACTGGCGGTTCAGCTAACTGCCGCTTCAAGTCCTCAAACGCCGCATCAGTTGCGTCACTCTAGATAAAATTGTCGGTTTTCTCCAACATCTGATACAGAGGAATCGCCTTCTCTCCCAACCGGCTGATAAACCGGCTCAAAGCCGCAATACGACCTGCCAGTTGCTGAACATCATTGAAGCATGCCGGTTTAGCCAAGTATGTAATCGCCTTGATCTTTTCCGGATTAGCCTGAATGCCTTTGTTAGACACCAGAAAGCCTAAGAGCTTGCTTGTGGGAACACCAAAAACACACCTAGCCGGATTGAGCATCATTTTATAGACTCTCAAATTATCAAAGGTTTCTCGCAGATCAGATATGAGTGTCTCTGCTTTCCTGGACTGAACCACAATATCGTCCACATAGGCATGAACATTGTGCCCAATCTGAGTATGAAGACAATTCTGCACGCAACGTTGATAAGTTGCGTGGGCACTTTTGACCCCAAAGGGCATGGATACATAGCAAAAGGCTCCAAAGGGTGTAATGAAAGCTATCTTCTCCTGGTCCTTAACCGCCATCTTGATCTGATGATAACCATAATAAGCATCTAGAAAACTCAAACGCTCACAACCCGCCATAGCATCAATGATCTGATCAATACGAGGGAGGGCGAAGGGATCAGCTGGGCAAGCTTTATTCAAATCTGTGTAATCCACACATACGCCAAGTGCTATTTTTCTTAAGCACCAGCACCGGATTAGCCAACCACTCTGGGTGAAACAATTTCACTATAAACCCTGCTGCCAGGAGCCGGGCTACCTCTTCTCCGATGGCCTTACGTCGTTCCTCGTTGAAGCGGCGAAGGAACTGTTTTACCGGTTTAAACTTGGGATCAATATTGAGAGTGTGCTCAGCGAGTTCCCTCGGTACACCTGGCATGTCAGAAGGCTTCCATGCAAAAATGTCCCGGTTCTCACGGATGAACTCGATGAGTGCGCTTTCCTATTTCGGATCCAGATTTGTGCCGATACTAAACTGTTTGGATAAATCGCTAGGAACAAGATCAACAATTTTAGTTTCATCAGCCGGTTTGAACTTCAGGGTCGGATCATGCTCTGTAGAGGGCTTCTTCAAGGAAGTCATGTCTGCCGGATCAACATTGTCCTTATAGAACTTTAATTCCTCCATTGCACAAACCGATTCAGCATATGCCGCATCACCTTCCTGACACTCCAGAGCAATCTTACGGCTGCCATGAACCGTAATGGTCCCTTTGTGACCTGGCATCTTGAGCTGTAGATAAACATAACACGGCCTTGCCATGAACTTAGCATAAACCGGCCGTCCAAATAAAGCATGGTACGGACTTCTGATCTTGACCACTTCAAAGGTCAGCATCTCGGACCTTGAATCATGATCGTCTCCAAAAACCACTTCCAAAGCTATCTTACCAACTGGGTAAGCCGATTTACCAGGCACCACTCCATGAAAAACGGTGTTTGACGGTCTAAGATTCTTATCTGTCAGCCCCATACGCTGGAAGGTTTCATAATACAATATATTGATACTGATCCCTCCGTCCATGAGTACCTTGGTGAACTTATATCCTCCCACCTGAGGTGCAACCACCAAAGCCAGGTGACCCGGATTGTCAACCCGGGGCGGGTGATCCTCCCTGCTCCAGACAATAGGTTGCTCAGACCAACGTAAATAACGGGGCATCGCCGGCTCAATAGAGTTCACTGCTCTTTTATGGAGCTTCTGATCGCGCTTGCACAAGCTAGTGGTGAAGACATGATACTGTCCCCCGTTTAACTGCTTTGGGTTGCTCTGATAACCCGACTGCTGTTGACTCCCCTGATTACCCTGTTGATGGTTACCACCTTGGTGGTTCTGATTACCCTGATTATTCTGAAACCCTGAGCTTGAACCGCCACCACCGTAACCCGGCCCATGGAATCCTGGACCGGAACCACCAGGTGGACCCTGATCATACCGGAAAAGATCAGAGTTTTTGAATTCCCTCATGATATGGCAATCCTTCCAAAGGTGTGTGGTTGGAGCCTCCTTTGTCCCGTGCTTTGGGCAGGGCTGGTTTAATAGGCGCTCCAGATTCATTCCTCCACTGCGCTAGGGCGGTTTACCCCTATGATGCTGCATATTACCCTGCACATTGGTGTTAGCCACAAAATCTGAATTATCCGCTTTACGCTTACCACTATTTCCCTTGTTCGCCTGACTATGATGTCCTTTTGAACCGGCGTTCTTCTTTCCCTTCTCCTATTTCTCTTCATCAGAATCAGGGTCCTTGGTGTTATCAGAATCAGCATACTTAAGCAAAGCCACCATAAGTGTTCCCATATCATTGCAGTGGCGCTTGAGCCGTCCCAACTTCATTTTCAATGATTTAAACATGCAATTACGCTCCAAAGTTACAATCGCCGTGTCAGCATTGATTCAATCCGACGAATGCAAAACTTCTGAAACCCGGCGCACCCAAGGAGTCGTTGACTCGTTCTCTCCTAGGACACATGCATCTAAATCCACAATGGACATAAGTTGTTTGCACGTATCTTTGAAGTTTGCTATGAACTTGGCCTTCAATTGGTCCCATGATACGATGGAGTTGGCGGGCAAGCTTTTTAACCAAGTGCGGGTCGTTCCTTCCAACATCATGGTGAAGTATTTTGCACATGCCACTTCATCTACATCCAGCATCTCCATTGCCATCTCATAACTTTCAACCCACGCCTCGGGATGCTGATCAGCGGTGTAATTGGGTACCTTGTGCGGCCCTTTGAAATCCTTGGGCAGCCGCACGTTACGGATAGCCGAGATGAGACACGGCACTCCCCAAGAGATGAAGGCAAGCCCTGTCCCTCCCTCTATGGACGCTGTTGGCTGAACCGGTGCGGGTTGATGATGACCCGTGTACTGCGCCGCTAAAGCGGCCTCCCTTCGTGCTCTGCCATTATCCACTACGTCATGAGCATTCCAACCACCGTTCACCGGATTAGCCCCTCGAGGGGCATCTCGGCACCGCGCACTTCTTGACACGGTCGGCTCGTCCATGTGCCTGCTATAACTCTTGCTCGGATGGGGGGTTGAATGTATTTTGTCTCGGCTGTAGGAATAAGCCTATTGCTGAACAACGGCGGTTTGAAGAAGATCCCTGGCCCGTCGAGTCTTGATTGCTGCTAAGGAATCACCCTCCATCGGAATAGCCGCCAAACCTGATGCTACTGCAATCATGTTATCCAAAGGACTAGAAAAGTGACTCGGCGGTGTTGTGACATACTGTGGCGGGTTGTCCGTCCGTCGAGGCGGGTCCATCGCCCGTGGCTGATCCGGCGCCGCCCCCAGTGCCTCGGTCCAGTTTACTCATGCCGGATTGCTAGGCCCAGCTCCTGGTGTGCTGAAGAGATTCAGACCCTCGTAAACCGGCGGCAGTCGACACCGGTACTTCCTTCTCATCACCTCGTTTGATGCATTCTGATCCAGCGTAAGCCGATAATTCTGCGCTTGGATTTCCTGTGATCGGGCATCTAAAGTGGCCCGTTCTTCATCCATCCTAGCCTCCTCTGCCGCCAAGTCCATCTTGGCCTGAACTATCTAATCCTTTAACTTTGCAACATCTGCATTGTGCTGAACCTGAGTCTATGGAGTTACCGCTGTGGTCAATAGTGCCGTCCAATCATCCAGTAAACCGGTAAGAACTTGAGCCGGCCGACGCACCGGGCCTCCTGACGCGGCTACCGATCCAAAGACCATTGCTGTTGTAGATGAAGATTGCATGGTGGGCTGCGTACCAGTCATGAAGATCGCGATCCGGTTTGGCGGTTCAAGGGGACCCGGAATACTGTCTCCATCGGAATATCCTTCAAACCGGCCATCGTGCAATTGGTATAGCGATTCAGTTTCGCCAGTGGATGATTCACCATCTGAGTAGACGGCCATCTCACCGTCGGACACCGGTTTAGATTCCGCGCCATGGATGAATCCTACAAACGCACACTTCACGGAAGGCCGAACCTGGGCAGGACTTGCACGCTGAGCTGTCTCGACGAGGTTGGTGGAGATGTCCGGCTCAGGGCCCGGTTCGCCGATCTTGCCGATGAAAACATGAATTCCGCCAAAGGGGACCCAGTACCCGTACTCGATTGAGCCGGCCTCGGGGCCCCAGCCTGCGTCGTTGATGTAGAGCTTGTCGCGACGACTCTTGGTCATCTAGCCGACCACGTACCCCTTGAGTCCTTCAAAGCTGCCCTTCAAGAACTCGAAACCATCATGCGATAGCCCCATGGTGGGCGCCAACTGTCGTGGAAATATCATGTCAGATGTCCTAGCAGAAGGACTTAGTCATGGAGCCATCGCAATGAGGTTAGCCTGAAGGGGTTAAACTGGACAAGGGACATGAGAGTTATACTAGTTCGGCCCCTTCGAGGAAGGTAAAATCCTACGTCTAGTTTGTGATGGGATTATTGGGGTTTCGATGACCAGGGAGCAAATACGCTAGTCTGGGTCTCGAGTTGTTGTCTGTTGTCCCTGAACCGCCGCCGGGTCGTCCCTTGTTATACACAGGTTGACGCCCGGCCGGTTTACAGAGTTCCGAGGCCGACTCATACAAGTGTTCGGCTCGGTCTCTTCCTTTCCCTAACTTACAATACAAGTGTACAACTATGGCGGTTTACCACTATGGGCCCTAATCCGCCTCTGGGCTTGGGTCTCTAAGCTGCATCAGTAACACACCATCTTCTTGTCTTCAAGGACTTCAATATTTTTGAGCGTGAACCGGCCCCTCCTGGGCGGTTTACACTCAGTAGTTATATCCTCAACAACGGTCGAAATGGGGGTCCTGTTCATCGGGAGGGGTGTGGCGTACCGCAAAACGGGACCTCCACTAGATATTGTTCATCTCCACCGTCGACCTTGTCCAGCCTCCATGGGCTACCGTCAACCTCGTCCAGCCTCCATGGGCTCTTGTTCATCCAGCCTCCAGCGCGTGCTACTCCACCGCCTATTGTACAACCACCCCTCCATAGGCACCCCTCCACCATCTACTGTTCATCCAGCCCTCCACACCACGGGGTCCTGTTCATCCA